>NW_007258543.1:534-19702 GCF_000164805.1 Carlito syrichta
CGTGTGACTCCATTGTTTGCTTTCCGGGAAGTGATGGGGTCTTACTACATGGCCCAGGCTGGTCCGAACTTCTGGGCTCCAGTGGTCCCCTGCCTCAGCCTCCCAAAGCCACAGCCTGATATTCTGCTGATCCACCATCTTTCAGGAACTCTAGGCCCAAGGCTGGTGCCTCCTTCCCAAATGATCTCTGTCTGTTCATAGTAATCCCAACTCCATACACAAATGGATGCCCTTCTTTATTTCCTCTTTTCCTTTCTTTCTATGAGCTGGAGTCTCACTCCATCACCTAGGTTGGAGAGTGCTGGCTAACTCCCACCCAATGCAACCTTGGCCTGCTCGGATCTGGCGAGCCTTTCCCTGGCCTTCTCAGGAGCTGAAATGACAGGCATGTGCCACCACGTCTGACTCATTTGGGATGGAGGGTAGAGATGAGAACTCGCCCAGGTGCCCAAGTGGTTCTCCATTCACAGGCTTGGGCCAGCCACTGGCCTCCACCTAGCAAACTGATGGGATGACGAGGTTGAGCTCTCGAGCCCAGCCTCGGTGCTTTGTCAAAAAACAACCAGAATTCTTGGCGTGGCAGCCCACGCCTGGAATCCCAGCACTCTGTGAGCCTGAGGCAGGAGGATGGCTGGATCTCAGGAGCACAAGGCCTGCCCGGACCACGCAAGGAGACCCCAACTCTGCCCCCATCAAAACAGGGTGTCTGGGATTGATGGACCTATCGTCCTGGTCACTCCAGAGGCTGAGGTGGGAGGATCGTCAGAGCCCATGAATTTGAGGCTGTTGGTGAACGACAATCGTGTCCCTGGGCCCCAGCCTGGGTCACACAACTAGACCCAGTCTCCAAAAACATCAGAATCATACAGATTCTCATCTGCACATGGTGTGTTCACAAGGCTGCTGACATTAAACTCAGGAAAATGAGATTACAGGGAAAGAAATATCCCCGGGCGAGGGATGTGTCCCTGAACGTTCTTGGCAGAAGGTCTTCGTTGCTGAGTCAGAAGGTTGGCCTTCTTGGGGAACATATATCACCTCGAAGAGCAGAGCTGGTAGGAAACCTGCATGGGAGCCTCGGGAACTCCCCCACCAAAACAGGGCTAGCCATTGGGGGGGTTAGGGCTGTAAGGTGCCCAGCTTGCAGAACCCTCATATGTTGGGGGGTGGGAGGAAGGACTGAAAGCAGAAAGTTTGCAGGAAAATGGATTTGTTTCTTTCTTTCTTTCTTTCTTTCTTTCCTTTTTTCCTTCTTTCTTTCTTTAGTTGTTTCTTTTATTTCCTCACTAGGTTGACCATGCACCTCTCAAACCACCCAACTTTGGCCATTCTCTTGACCTGGGCCTCCCAAACTAATGCGATCACATGCTTTTCATTTGGATGACATCCTGGTCTTCCTGCCTTGTCTTAAAATCTGGCCAGAGGCGATTCTCACGCCAAGGCCTGCTTTCACCCAAGGCTTTCTGGGTTTTGTGTGGGGTTGAGGTGGGGGCCTGCTATGATGTCCAGCCTGGTCTCGTGCACTCAGGCTCTGGACATTTCCTGTCTCAGACTTCCCAAGAGCTGAGGAGACAGGCGTGACTCGCCCGGCCGTCCCCACCCCCACAAATATTTGAGAGTCATGCCCTCCCTTTCCCCATGGCAGCCCCTGGGACGAGCCTGCTGTTTCACCCTGGGGATCAAGGTAGGTGAAAGGGTGGGTGACCCCACAGTGACATAACCTTGCATCAGGTGCTTCCCATGGGTAGGGTTCGGCTGGTGACTTCAGCTACCCTCTCTGGGATCCCACATCTTCAGAAGGGAGCGGTCTTCAAGGTGAGGCCCTGAGAGGGGTTTGGAGGCCTGGGGCAGAGGCTCAGGCCTGTCATCCCAGTGCTATGGGAGCTTGAGTCGAGTGGATGGCCTGATCCTCTGGATTCAAGACAAGCCCAGACACCTTGGCGAGACCACGTCTCTACAAGAAACCAAAAAATGAGCCAAACGCGGTGGTGTTTGCCTGTCTTTACGGGCACTTGGGAGGCCATGGCAGGAGTATCACTGGAGCTTAGCCTGTGTAGACCATGATGACTGAGTACTGGCCCCTGCACTATGACCTGTGTGACACAGCAGGACTCAGAATCAGAATTTTAATAACAATCACCACAACCATCACAACCACAGGCCGGGATTAGGGCCTCACTCTGGCTTCTCGGCCCTTTGGAATTCCCTGCTAGTGGATAGCCTCAATCTGTGGGTTTGACAGCCCAGCACATGGGGCTAGATCACATCTCAGCCATCAAAAATTAAGCCAAAGATTAGCTGGGTGAGGTGGCACAGGCCTGTGGTTCCAGCCACTTTGGGGGCAGAGGAGAGAGGATCGCCTGAGTTCCGCAGGTGAAGTTCACTGTGGCTATGAGCGTTCCCCTGTGCTCCAGCCTAGGCAACAGAGCGGGATTCCACCTCCAAATAATAATAATCACCACCACCTCCATCACCACCATCCCTGACACTCAGGGATGGGAAGGGAAAGGCATTTTCTGGCCTGTCTTTCATGGGAGGTTTCAAAGGTGGCCACTGGGCACATCCGGCACTCGCTTTTGGCCACATGCCCCAGAAGGCCTGTCTCCACCCTCCACACTCGTGCCCCATGGCAAAGATGCATGTGAGCTCACGGAACAGATGGCCCCAAGCTAGGGCGGCCGTGGGTCACAGAGTGATCAAGGCAGTTTGGCAACGCCACGGCTAGTCCAGGTACCAGTTACCCTGTATGCCACCTTCGGGTGGGGGTAGGACCCCTTCCTCTCCCTATTAATCCATCACTCCCACCCACGTTGAAATTCTCTGATGAGTCACGGATGCCCATTGTGATGCACGTGAGAGGCATCTTTTTGTCACCAGTCTCTCAATTGGCCAGGCTGAGGCATGGTGGCATGATTGTGGCTCCTGACACCTCAATCTGCACTGCTTAGGTGACTTTCCTGAGCTCTGGTTGATAACGTAGGATTAGAGTCCCCAGGAATCAATAATTTAAGAAACCAGTTATATTGTCATTTGCCATTCTGGGAAGATAGGAGGGGCTATCAATAACCATAACTTTTAAATGGAAGTTTAAACAACCCAAAATATCAAGGGAGGGCTCTGACTTTTAAGATAAACTAAACGTATTGGTCGAGAAATATAACAACCTGAAAAAGAAAAATTATGATTAATAACAGTTTTGACTTGTCATGAAAAAAAGACTGGGGCCTCTTAGTAAAGAAGAATGATTAGTAAAAACAGTATTAATCTCAGCATTCCATGTAACAGGCTGGAACACTGGAAGGTTTGGGATATAAGCCCAATAAGATTTTTCTGAATAAATACAACCCTCCTGGCATGCTATAATAGCCAGCATAGCAAGAAAAACAGTAGAGGGAGTGAGAGAAGTGTTTTGAGAGTGAACCAGATCCTCAGCATCGTGGGTGAGTGCCTTGATTTGCACCAATGTGGGCAGTCTGCACTGTCTAGTCAAAATAGCTCGACAGTAATGTCTGGGTTGAGGACTGGGAGACGACGAATGATGAGATGTCTTTGGTCGAGTTGGTGGAGGAGGAAGTGACTGTTGAGTGGTGAGACATTTTAACTTTGCCACCAACACCTTCTCTTCATCATCTGCATCTGACTCAGACTGAAGGCGTGATTTATGTCTCCTCTGGCTGTACCTCGATGGGGTGGGGGCTGGTCATGTCTAATTAAACAATCCTGTACCCCAAAAGTTGAGTGTAGGTCATGGGGGAAAACACAAGCATATGCTCTCCCACATGTTAAAAGGACATTGGGCCCCTTCCATTGACCTGTAAGATCTTTCCATCTTAGCATTGTTTTAACAGTTTTGTCAGGAGCCCAAAGTCTTATCATAGCTGAATGTCCTTGAGAGTCCAAATTGAGATTAATTAAAAACATGGCATTATTTACAATATGATGGGATGAACTATATTTGAATTTCCCTTCTTGCAATGTCATTATATGATTTTTTTAACGTTTGATGGGCTCTCGATTATAGCTGGACCATGAGGATTATACAGAATTCCTGTAGAATGAGAGATGCTAAACTGGGTACAAAACGACTGAAAAGCTTTTGATGCATAAGCAGGAGCATTATCAGTTTTTAATTGTTTAGGAATACTCATCTGTGAAAAACAAAATAATAAATGTTGGACTACATCCTTATAGGCTTCCCCATTTCTGGTCAAGGCTAAAATTACATGGGAAAATTTATCCAATGTCACATGTAGAAATGACAATTTTCAAATACTTTGGAAATGAGTAGCATCCATATGCCACAAAATTAGGTTTTAATCTGCAGGGATTAACTCCTGAGAGGAGGGGGTTATTAGAAGTAAGACACTAAGTACAATTTTTATGACTTGTCTAGCCATTTCTCCTGGAATGTAGAACTGGCCCCTTAATGCTGCAGCATTTTGGTGATGAATTTTATGGGATTTATGAGCTTGATTGACTAAATAATCTACAAGGAGAGGGCACATGATCGATTTTGTCAAGGCATCTGCTAATTGATTACCTTGATGTAGAGGTCCAGGGAGTGCTGTCCCAGTGCAGCCCTTGTGAGGAGCAAGCAAGTCCACCCTGTTGATCGAGGTATGTGGAGGTGTGGGCATGTAGGCGAAGACATGCCCCTGTGACAGGCACTCCCCTGTGACAGGCTCGTCAGTCAAATCTGGTCCATCTCTGGTGTCCCGGGTCATCAGAAGAGAGCAGGCCTAATGGAGGGACCCCAAGAGGCATGTGGAGGCTAGATGTAGTGGCTCACGCCTGTCATCCAGGCATTCTGGGAGGCTGAGGGAAGAGGATTGCCTGAGCCCCCAGATTCAAGACCAGTCCGGAGATCTTTGTGAGACCTCATCTCAACAAGAAGTCAAAAGTATGAGCCAAATGTGGTGATGCACGCCTGTCATTCCAGCCACTCGGGAGACCATGACAGTAGGATCACTGGAGGCCAGCGGGTGGAGGCTGTGGTGGGCGAGAGCAGGCCCATGCACTCTGGCCTGGGCAAGAGTTGGACTCTGACTCACAATAATAAAACCAAACACCACCACGACAACAACAGGATGGGCTCAGGGACTCATACTGGCATCTCAGTCCTTTGGAGGCCAAGGTGAGTGGATGGCCAGAGCCTACGTGTCTGAGACCCACTCTGGATACAGGGTGAGACCTTGTATCCATCAAAAATAAATTCAAAGATTAGCCAGGCATGGTGGTGCAGGGCTGTGGTTCCAGCCACTCAAGGGACTGAGGCAGGCGGATAACCTGAGCCTGGCCAGTGGAGTCTGTGGTGGCTGTGAGTGTGCCCCCTGTGCTCTGGTCTGGGTGACAGAGGAGGATTCCTACTCAAAATAATAATAGTCACCACCACTGCAACCACCAGTACCCATGACACCCAGCATGAGAAGTCATCCTCAGAGATGGCAGAGGAAAAGTCACTTTCTGGCCTGTTGTTTGCAGGATGTTTCAAAGGTGGCCACCAGGTACGTCCATCCCACGCCTTTGTCCATGCATCCCAGAAGGTCTGCCTCAACCTGACCTCGAACCTGGCCTCGAACCTTTGTCAAAAAGGAGTCTGTAGGCCTTGTATTGCGGCCCATGCCTGGTAGCCTGTGATGTGGGAGGCCGAGGCAGGAGGATGGCTGGAGCCCAGGAGCCCAAGACCAGCCTGGGACACACAGGGAGACCCCTTCTCCACACCCATTCATACAGGAGTTCTGGGGTTGTGATGCCCGTCATCCCGGACACTCTGGAGTCTGAAGCGAAAGAATCACCAAAGCCCATGGTTTTGAGGCTGAGGGTGAACAACGGTCATGTCCCCAGCCCCCTGCTTGGGCCTCAGAGACAGACCCTGTCCTCCACCATCCCAGTGTCAGTTATTTGACTCTTAATTCTTTCATTCTCAATCAACTTTTGTAGATGTCACAAATTAAGCACATTCTGGTGGTCAGTGAATACCTTGGCAGTTACTAAAATATTAGATACCCAAGGAGCAAGAGGAGGGACTTTCCCACCTGTCATTCACAGGTGGTTTCAAAGTGGCAACTGGCACATCCATCCTGCTCCTTTGGCCACATGTCCCAGAAGGTCTGCCTCCAATCCCCACAAAAGTGCACCAAGGCATAGACACATGTGAGCTCACAGAACAGATGGCTCCGTCAGGCACAAAGCAAACAAGGTGGTCAGCAACGCTGCAGCAAGCCCAAGATCCGGTTGCGGGGTCTGCCACTTTTGGGCAGGGGTGGGTCCCTTTCTCTCCTGATCACTCCATCATCCCTCCCCCACAGAGACCTTTTTCATGGATTTCGTTGACGCCCATCATGATGCATATGGGAAGCCCTTTTTTTTCACTAGAATCTCCGTCTACTGGGCCGGGGTGTGATGACATGATCGTGGCTTCCGGGGCCTCGACCTGCAGGGCACATAGGTCCTTCTGCCTTGAATTGCGATCAGCCAGGACTCCAGGGGCAACCACGCCTGCCTCATATTTGGCGACCCATTACCGAGACGAGGTCTGGCCATATCACCCGGGCTGGTCTCTGACCCCTGGACTCAGTCAGCCTCCTACCTCCACTTCCCAGGGCATAGAGCTGATGGCTGAGAGCCATGGTGCCCATCCTGAATTCACAGGTTTTGTTGTCAGGGGTGAAGCAAAGGAATGCCCCGAGAGAGACGCCACTACCTCCAGTGTAGTCAGAAACTTGGATGCCACCAATCACGACTGCAGTGTTAGCATTACAGGGAGTGATGTGGTCTCGCTATGTGGCCCAGGCTGGTATCACACTCCCAGGTTCCAGCGGTCACCCACCTCAACATCCCAAAGCCACCTCCCGATTGTCTGCTGATCACCATCTATTGGGATCTCTAGGCCCAAGGTGGCACCTCCTTTCCAAATGATCTCTGTCTGTTCACTATGATTCAAACTCCATACACAAATGGATGCTCATTTTTTTCCTTTTTTCCTTTTTTTCTTTGAGTCGGAGTCTCACTCCATCTCCCAGGATGAAGGGCAGTCGCTCCCTCCCGGCCACCGCAGCCTCTGGTCACCGGGCTCCAGCAAAATTTTCCCCTGCCTTCCAAGGAGCCAGAAGGACAGGCGGGTGCCACCACGCTTGACTAATTTGGGGTGGGTGGTAGTGAGGAGTTCTCTCTGAGGTGCCTGGGCAGGTCTCATCCCTTGGGCTCAGGTTAGCTGCTGGCCTTGGTTTCCCAAAGCGCTGGGATGATGAGGCTGAGCCACTGAGACCGCCCTTGATCCATCATCAAAAACGAACCAGAAGTGGTGTAGTGGCGTACACCTGGAATCTCACCAATTTGCGAGGCCGAGTCAGGAGGATATCTGGAGCTCAATAGCCCAAGGTCAGCCCTGTGCAATGCAGGGAGACCCCATATCTGCACCCTTCCAAACAAGGTGTATAGGGTTGAGTTGTCCATTGTGCCAGCCACTCTGTATGGTGAAGAGGGAGGATCGTCCGAGCCCGAGATTTCGAGGCTGGCGGTAACAAAGGTCATGTCCATGGTTCCGAAACCAGGCCACAGAGCCAGACCCTGTCCAAAAATATTCTCAACTCTGCTTTGTGTGTTCACAGGATGACTGGCTTTACAGCCTGGAAAAATTGGATTAGTGGTGAAGAAATGTCCCCATGTGAGGGATTTGTCCCTGGACGTCTTGGCAGAAGGTCCTCTTCGATTCAGAGGGTCAGTCTGCCTAGGGCACATTTCTCTCCTCGGAGAGGAGAGCCAGCAGGAACCTGGCCAGGGAGCCTCGGGAACTCCTGCACCAAAGTGGAGGCAGCCATTTGGGGGTTGTGGCTGGAAGGTGCAGAGTTTTGTGTACCCTCACATGTGGGTGTGGTGGGTGGGAAGGACTGAGGGCAGAATGCTTGCAGGAGAACTTTCTTTCTTTCTTTCTTTCTTTCTTTCTTTCTTTCTTTCTTTCTTTCTTTCCTTTCCTTTCCTTTCCTCTCTATTGTTTCCTTACTAGGTACCCCAGGTTGCTTTCAAACCACCCAACACAGGCTTTCCTATCGACCTCGGCCTCCCTAACTGCTACAATCACGGGCTTTCCATTTGGTCGCATCATTATCTTCCAGCCTGGTCTTAAACTCTGGGCCTGAGGCAATCCTTCTGCCAAGGCTTGCCCTCGAGCAAGGTTTTCAGAGCTTTACTTGGGGTCGAGGTGGGGGCTTGCTGTGTTGTTCAACCTGGGTCGAGCTCTCAGGCTGCAGCCATTTTCCTGTCTCAGCCTCCAAGAGTGTTGAGGAGACAGGCATGTGTCGCCCGACCGACCACTACTGACAGTTCAAGCGTCACGCCCTCCCTTTCCCCCAGGCAGCACCAGGGAGAAGTGAGCGAGTTCACCCTTTGGGACGAACCTGCGGAGGGGCGGGTGCCCCAGTGGGACATGCCCCTGCACCAGGCCAATTTCTGTGGTGGGCTCGGTGGGCAACTCTGGTGGCCCTATGCTGGCTTCCGGGTCGAGTGAAGGGATTGGGCCTCATGGAGGGGCACTGAGAGGGGTGTGAAGACCGGGCACAGGGGCTCATGCCTGTCACCCCAGCATTTTGTGAGGCTAAGCTGAAAGGATGTCCTGAGCCCTGTATTCAAATCAAGCCTGGGAACCTTGGTGAGACCTCATCACTAAAAGAAACCAAAAAATGTACTGAGTGTGGTGGTGAATGCTGGTCGTTCTAGCCTATCCGGAGGCTGAGGCGGGAGCATAGTAGGAGCCCAACCAGTGGAGGCTGTAGTTGCTGAGAGTGTCTCCTGTGCTCTGGCCTGGGAGAAAGAGTGGGACTCCAACTCAGAATAATAATACCAACCACTACCACCACAAACACATGCCAGGCTCATGGGCTCAGCCTGACACCCCGGCACTTCAGAGGCTGAGGCAAGTGGATGGCCTGACCTCCAGGTTCGAGACCAGCCTGGGACATTGGTTGAGCCCTCATCTCGGCCATCCAAACAAAATCCAAAGATTTGATGGGAGTGGTGGCACGGGCCTGTAGTTACAGGCATTCGGGGGGGCAGAGGTGGGAAGATCACCTGAGCACAGCAGGTGGAGTCTGTGATGACCTTGAGCATGCCCCTGCACTCTGACCTGGATGACAGAGTGGGATTCTGACTCCACTGCCACCCTCACCACCCCTGCCACTCAGCGTGAGGGGTCAGGCTGAGGGATGGGAGAGGAAAAGGCACTTTCCCACTTGTCATTCAAGGAAGATTTCAAAGGTGGCCACCATGCACGAATGTCCCACACCTTCAGCCACGTGTCCCAGAAGGCCTGCCTCAACCATCCACAATTATGGCCTATGGCAAAGACATGTGTGAGCTCACGGAACAGATGTCCCCAAGATAAGGTGGCTTTCAGGCACAGAGCAATCAAGGCTGTACAGCAACATCGTGGCCAGCCCAGGTTATGGTCACCCAGTGTGCCATATTCACGCAGGGGGAGGGCACCTTCTTCTCCCGATCCCTCCAGCATCCTCTGCCTACGCGGACCTTTCCTTGGGGAGCTATGGATGCCCGTCATGATGCACATGGGGGGCATCTTTTTATTACCAGAGTCCCCTTCAGCCAGACTGGGTCACGGTGGCAGGTTCGTGGCTCCCAGTGTCTCGATCTGCGAGGCTCAGGCGATCCTCCTGCCTTGACCACCTAGCAGCCGGGACTCTGAAGGCCAGCACGCCTAACACGATTTGGGGGAACTCTCTCTGAGACGAGGTCTGGCCATGTCACCTGGGCTGGTTTCTGACCCCTGGGCTCAGGAAGCCTCTCGCCTCAGCATACTAGGGCATGGGGATGACGGCCATGAGCAAAAGTGCCCAGCCTGAACTCGTACGTTCTGTAGGTGTGAACTACCCAAAGTAAAGCCCCAGGATGGAGGACACCACAACCTGTGTAGCCGGGAACGCAGGAGACAACATGTAAGACTCCAGTTTTTGCATTTCGGCGAGTCGCAAGGTCTCGCTATGTGGCGCAGGTTAGTCTCGAACTCCCGAGCTCCAGTGTTCCCCTGCCTCAGCCTCCCAAAGCCACAACCTGATTGTCTGCTGATCCACCATCTGTCAGGAACTCTAGGCCCAAGGATGGGGTCTCCTTCCAAAATGATCTCTGTCTGTTCATGGTGATCCCAACTCCATACACAAATTGATGTTCATTTTTTTCCTTTTGTCCTTTTTTTCTTTGAGTCAGAGTCTTACTCCATCACCCAGGCTGGAGAATGGAGGCTCATGCTTGGCCATCTCATTCTCGCCCCGCCATGCTCTAGCATGCCTTTACCCAGTCTTCCCAGGAGCCAGAAAGACAAGTGTGCGCCACCACACCCGGCTCATTTGTGATGGAGGGTAGAGATGGGGTCTTGCTGAGGTGCCCGGGTGGGTCTCTGCCCACCAGTTCAGGCCGGTGGCTGGCTTTGGCTTCCCAAATTGCTGGGATGATAAGTCTAAGCTCCCAAGCCCGGACTTGGTCCTTTGGCAAAAACGAATTAGAAAGCCTGGCCCAGTGACCAATACCTTGAATCTCAGTGCTCTGAAAGGCCAAGATGGGAGGATGGCTTGAGCCCACGAGCCCAAGGAAAGCCTAGGGCAAGCAGGGAGACCCCATCTCTGCACCCATCCAAACAGGGTGTCTGGGTTCAAAGTGACCATTGTCCCAGCCACTCCAGAGGCTGGGGTGGGAGGATCATCACAGCCCAAATTTCAATGCTGGAGGTGAACGACAGTCATGTCCCTGGGCACCAGCCTGGGACACAAAGCCAGACCGTGTATCTGAAAACATCAGAATTGTACACAGATTCTTATCTGGGCTTGTTGTGTTCACAGGGCGACTGGCTTTAGAGCCAGGAAAAATGGGACTGGGGGGGAAAAATGTCCCTGGGAGAGATATGTCCCTGGGAGAGATGTGTCCCTGGACTTTTTTGGTGGAAGGTCCTCAGTGCCGAGTCGGAGGGAACATTTCTCACCACGGATAGGAGAGCTTGCAGAAACACAGACAGGGAACCTCGGAAACTCTCACACCAAAGAGGGGCCAGCCATTGGGGGAAGTTGGGGTCAGAAAGTGGTGAGCTTCGGGGACCCTCATATGTGAGCAGGGTGGGGGGGGCCTGAAGGCAGAAAGTTTGGAGGAGAATGGATTTCTTTCTTTCTTTCTTTCTTTCTTTCTTTCTTTCTTTCTTTCTTTCTTTCTTTCTTTCTTTTCTTTCTTTTCTTTCCTCACCAGGTTGAACAGGCTGCTCTCAAACCACCTGAATCTGGCCATCCTCTCAGCCTGAGGCTCCCAAACTGCTGCAATCACATGCTTTCAATTTGGTCGACATCCTGGTCTTCCTGCCTGGTCTTTAACTCTGGGCCAGAGGCGATTCTCCCGCTGAGCCCTTCCCATACACAAGGTTTTCTGGGTTTGCTTAGTGTCGAAGTGGGGACTTGCTATAGTGTTCAGACTGGTCTCGAACTCCCAGGCTCCAGTCATCTTTCTGACTCGGCCTCCCTGAGTGCCAAGGAAACAGGCATGAGTCATCCAGATGCCCTCATCCCCTGAAAGCTTGAGAGTCATGACCTCCCTTTCTCTAAAGCGATTTCTGGGAGGAGTGAGCAGGTCCACACTGGGGAATGAGGTGGGCACTCTGGTGGAGACATCCCCTGTGACAGGCATGCCCCATGGGGAGGGCCCAGCAGGAGAATCTGGTCACCCCCTCCATGGTTCCTGATCATCAGAAGGGAGTGGGCCTCAACCTCAGGCACTGAGTGGGGTGTTGATGCTGGGCGTGGGTGTTCACACCAGTCATCTTGGTGAACTGAGAGACCACGGAGAGAGGATGGCCTGAACCCCCAAGTTTGAGATCAACCCAAGCACCTTGGCAAGACCTCTTTTCTACAAGAAGTCCAAAAATTAGCCAAACATGGTGGTGCAAGTCTGGCGTTCCACCACTCGGTAGGCCGTGGTGGGAGGTATGCTGGAGCCCAGCTGGTGGAGGCCACAGTGCCTGAGAGTGGGCCCCTGTGCTCCAGCCTGGGCAAAGGATCGGTATTCCTACTCAGAATAATAATACCAAACACCTCCACCACCACAAGCACAGGCCATGCTATGGGGCTCAACCTGGCATCCCGGTCCTTCAGAGGCCCAGGCAAGTGAATGACCTGAGACTTCGGCTTTGACACCAGCCTGAGACACAGGGTGAGACCTCGTCTCGGTCATGAAAAATAAATCCAAACATTAACCGAGTGTGGTAGCTCAGGCATTTGGTTCAAACCACTTTGGGGGCTGAGGCTGGAGGATGCCTGAGTCTGGCAGGAGGAGTCCTCAGTGGCCATGAGTGTGCCCCTGTGCTCTGTCCTGGGCATCAGAGTGGGATTCTGACTCCAAATAATAATAATCACCACCATCACCACCTATGCCACCAAGCACAAGGAGTCACCCTCAGGGATGGGAGAGGAAAAGGTACTTTCTGGCCTGTCTTTTGTGGGAGGTTTCAAAGGTGGCCCCCAGGCACGTTCATCCCCCACCTTGGGCCATGTGTCACAGAAGGCCTGCCTCCGCCCTCCACACTCATCCCCCACAGCAAAGACGTGTGTGAGATCAGGGGACAGACATCCCTGATCTAGGGTGGCCATCAGGCACAGAGTGATCAAGGCTGTAGGGCAACACAATGGCCAGCCCAGGTTCTGGTCACTGTCTGCCACTTTCGGGCAGGGTGAGGGTCCTTTCCTCTCCTGATCACTCCATCATTCACCACCCATGTGGACCTTTCCCTGGGGTATCCTGGACGCCCATCATGATGTACGTGGGATGCATTATTTATTTTGCCGAAGTCTCCATTGGCAGGGACAGGGCACGGCAGATCAATTGTGACTCCCAGGGCTTTGAACTATGGGGCTCAGGTGGTCCTTCCGCCTAGGTCCCTGAGTACCAAGGACTCCGGAGGCCACCACGCCTGACTCAATTTTGAGTACCTCTCACCGAGACAAGGTCGACCCACTTTGCCCAGGCTGTTCTGTGACCCCTGTGCTCAGGCAGCCTCCTGCCTTGGCCTCCCAGGGCACGGTCCTGATGGCCGTTGCCCACGCTGCCTGGCCTGGACTCACACGTTCTGTCAGCAGGAGTGATGCAAAGGAGCCCCCAGGGATGGAGGCCACTGCATCCATGTAGCCAGGATCACATTCGCCACCACACACAACTTCAGTGTTTATGTTTGGGGAGCAACATGTTCTCACTACGTGGCCAAGGCTGGTCTTGAATTCTCGGACTTCAGTACTCCCCAGCCTCAGCTTCCCGTAGCCACAGCCCAATTGTCTGCTGATCCATCATCTTTCAGAAACTCTAGGCCCAAGGCTGGGGGCTCTTTCCCAAATGATCTCTGTTCATCATGATCCCAACTCCATGCACAAATGGATGCACTTCTGTTTTACCTTTTTTCCTTTTTTTCTTTGAGTCAGAGTCTCAGTCCATCGTCCAGGCTGGAGTGTGGTGGCTTGCTCACAGCCACCTCTGGCTTGACCCAACAAGCTCTGGAGAGACTTTTCCCAGCCTTCCGAGGAGCTGGAATGATTGGCACTTACCACGAGATGGGGTCTCACCGAGGTGCCCGGGTGGGTCTCCGCCCACCAGCTCAAGCCAGTGGCTGGTCTTGGCCTCCCAAAGTGCTGGGATGGAGATAATTTGAGATGGAGGGTAGAGACGAGGTCTTGCTCTGGTGTCCCAGCAAGTCTCAGCTCGTGGGCTTGGGCCGGTCACAGGCCTCAGCCTCCCAAAGTGCTGGGATGATGAGGCTCAACCCCCGAGTCTGGACTCTATCCTTCATCAAAAACGAACCATAAGGCCTGGCACAGTGGCCCACGCCCGGAATTCCAGTGTTCTGGGAAGCCGAGATGTGAGGATGGCAGGAACTCAGGAGCCCAAGGCCAGCCTGGGCCACACAGGGAGTCCCCGTCTCTGCACCCATCTAAACAGGAGGACTGGGGTGCAGATGCCCATCATCCTGGCCACTCTGGATGCTGAGGAGGGATGATCACCCATGATTTCGAGGCTGGCAGTGAACAACGGTCGTGTCCCAGGGCCCCAAGCTGAACCACAGAGCCAGACCCTGTCTCCAAAATCATTCTCAATTGCGTGTTGTGTGTTCACAGGACGACTGGCTTTACAGCCAGGGAAAATTGGATTGGGGGTGAAGAAGTGTCCCCCTGTGAGGGATGTGTCCTTGGCCTTTCTTGTCGGAGGTCCTTGTTGCCAAGTCTGAGGGTCAGACTGCCTGGGGCACATTTCTCACCCTGGAGAGGAAGCTGGCAGGAACCCGGCCAGGGGGCTTCAGGAACTCCCGCACCAAATAGGGGGCAGCCCATCGGGGCTGGATTGGGGATGGTTGGTGCTGAGCTTGGCAGACACTCACATGTGGGTGGGGGGTGGTGGTGGAAGGACTGAGAGAACAAGTTTGGCAGGTGAATGGATTTCTTTCTTTCTTTCTCTCTTTCTCTTTCTCTTTCTTTCTTTCTTTCTTTCTTTCTTTCTTTCTTTCTTTCTTTCTTTCTTTCTTTCTTTCTTTCCTTCTTTCTTTTCTTTCCTCACTAGGATGCCAAGGCTGCTCTCAAACGTCCCAACTCGGGCCATCCTCTCAGTCTCAGCCTCCAAAACTGCTGCGATCACAGGCTTTCCATTTGGGTGACATCCGGGTCTTCCTGCTTGATCTTGAACTCTGGGCCAGAGACGATGCTCTTGCCAAGGACTACCCTCACCCAAGGTATTCTGGGTTTTAGTTGGGTTCTATGAGAGGGCTTGCTATAGTGTTCAGCCTGGACTCAAACTCCTGGTCTACAACCATCTTCCCATCTCAGCCTCCCAGAGTGAAGAGGAGACAGGCGTGAGTAGCTCGCCCATTCTCACCCCCAGAATGTTTGAGAGTCCCACCCTCCCTTTCACCAAGGTGACCCCTGGAAGGATGGAGTGAGTCCATCCTGGGGAACAAGGAAGGTGGAGGGCTGGCCAGCTAGCCCTGTGGAGACAAGCCCCTGCCACAGGCTCTTCTCCTGTGTGGGCTCAATGGACGACTCCAGCTACCCTCTCTGGTGTCCAGGGTCATCTGAAGGAATCGGACCTCATGGTGGGGCTCTGAGAGGGGTGTGAAGGCTGGATGTGGGGACTCACGCCTTTCACCTGGTGCTTTGGTAGGCCAAGGCAAGAGGATGACCTGAGACCCCTTGTTCCAGACCAGCTCAGTCAGCTTGGCAATACCTTGTCTCTACAAGAAACAAACAAAATTAGCCAAGCGTGGTGGTGCACACCTGTCTTTCTGGGCACATGGGAGGCCATGGTGGGAAGATAGCCTGAGACCAGCCAGTGGAGGCTGTGGTGGGTGAGAGTGGGCCCCTGTGCTCTGACTTGGGCTACAGGGCAGGACTCCAATGCAGAATAGCAATCACCACCACCACCACCACCACAGACCAGGATCAGGGGCTCAGTTTGGAATCCCGGCCCTTTGAGGGTGAGGCAAGTGGATGACTTGAGCCTGTGGGTTCGAGATCATCCCAGGACCCTGAGGTCGAGCTCATCTCGGTAATCAAAAATATATCCAAATATTAGTCAGATATGGTGTTGCTGGCCTGTCATCCCAGCCACTTGGGGGGGCAAGGCAGGAGGATCGCCTGGTTCCAGCAGGTGGAGTCCGTGGTGGCCACGAGCTAGGCCCTGCATTCCAGCCTGGGTGACAGAGAGGGATTCCAACTCTAAATAATATTTCTGCCACCACCACCACCGCTGCCACCCAGTTCGAGGAGCCACCCTCGGGGATGAGAGAGCCAAAGGCAATTTCCCACCTGTCAATCACAAGAGTTTTCAAATGTGGCCACTGGGCATATTCGCCCAGGCCACACTTCCCAGAAAACCTGCCTCCACCTTCACACTTGTTCCCCACGTCAAATATGCATATGAGCTCATGGAACAAATGGCCCTAAGATAGGGCGGGTGTCAGGCACTGAACCTACAAGGTGGTCCAGCAACACCTCAACCAGCCCAGTTTCCAGTCAACCAGTCTGCCACTTTCGGGTGGGGGGCCCTTCCTTTCCCAATCACTCCATCATCCCCCCCACGTGGACCTTTCCCTGGGGAGCCATGGACTCCCTTAGTGACACACGTGGGAGGCATCGTTTTATCACTGGAGTCTCCATCGACTGGGCTGAGGGCAAGCCGACATGATCGTAGATACCAGGGCATCGACATGTGGGACTCAGGCAGTCCTCCTGCCTCAGCCCTTGACCAGATGAGACTCCAGGGACCACCACACATGACACGATTTGGGGTACCTCTCGCTGAGATAAGGTCTGCCCACTACATGCGGGCTGGTCTCTGAAACCTGGGCTCAGGCAGCCTCCTGCCACGACCTCCCAGGGAGCTGGACTGACGACCTTGGCCCAGGGTGCCTGGCCTGGACTCCCACGTTCTGTTGGTGGGGTGATGCAAGGAACACCCCAGGATCGAAGTGCCACATACCGTGTAGCCAGGACCCCAGCAGACACCACGGGTGACTCCAGTGTTTGCATTCTGGGGAGCCACAAAGTCTCACTATGTGTCCCAGGCTGTTCTCAAACTCCCGGGCTCCTGCAGTCCCTCTCCTCGGCCTCCCAAAGCCACAGCCTGATTGTCTGCTGATGGACCATCTTTCGGGAACTGTAGGCCCAAGGCCGGCGCCTCTTTCCTAAATGATCTCTGTCTGTTCACAATGATCCCAACTCCAAACACAAACGGATGCTCTTCTTTTTTTCTTTCTCTTTTTTTTCTTTGAGTTGGAGTCTCACTCAATTGCCCAGGCTGGAGGGCGGTGACTCGCTCCCAGCCATCACAGCACCAGCCCACCAGGCTCCAGCAAATCTTTCCCCAGTCTTCGGAGGAGCTGGAATGATAGGCGTGCAACACCATGCCTGCAAAATTAGGGATGGATGGTAGAGACGAGGACATGCCGAGTTGCTCGGGTGGGTCTCGGCCCATGGGCTTGGGCCAGTCACTGGTTTGACTTCCCAAAGTGCTGGGATGATGAGGCTGAGCCCCCAAGCACGGTCTCAATCATTCATTGAAAACGAAACATAACGCCTGGCAAGGAGGATCATGCCTGGAATTCCAGCACTCTGGGAGGCTGAGACAGGAGGATGGCTGTAGCCTCAGAACCCAAGGCTTGCCCAGGTCACACAGGGAGACTCCATCTCTGCACCCAAACAAACAGGGGTCTGGGGTCCAGAAGTCCATCGTCCCATCTACTCTGGAGGCTGAGGCAGGATGATCACTGGAGTCCATGATTTCAAAGCTGGCGGTGAAAGATGGTCATGTCTGCAGGCCCCAGACTGGGCCACAGAGCCAGATCCTGTCTCCAAAACCATCAGAATTGTGCACAGATTCTCAAGTGCACATGGTGTGTTCACAGGGCGACTAGGTTTAGACCCTGGAAAAATTGGATTGGGGGAATAAATATCCCTGGGTGAGGGAATGTGTCCCTGGGCTTTCTTGGTGGAAGGTCCTTGTTGCCAAGTCAGAGGGTTGTCCTGCCTGCAGCACATTTCTCACCTTGTAGATAAGAGCTGGCAGGAACCTGACCAAGGTGACTTGGAAATTCTTGTACCAAAGAAGGGACAGTCATTTGGTGGAGTTGTGTCTGGAAGCTGCCAAGCTTGGGAGAACCTCACATATCATGGGGGCGGGGAGGGAAAGACTGAGGCAGAATGTTTGCATGAAAATTGATTTCTTTCTTTTTTTCTTTTCTTTCTTTCCTTCTTTCTTTCCTTTCTTCCATCCTTCCTTCCTTTGTTCTTTTCTTTCTTTCTTTTCTTTCCTCTCTAGGTGGCCAAGGATGCCCTCAAACTGCCCAACTCAGGCCATTTCTCAGCCTAGGCCTCCCACACTGCTGCAATCACAGGCTTTCCATTGGGTCGACATCCTGGTCTTCGTGCCTATTCTTTAACTCTGGGCCGGAGGTGATCCTCTTGCCAAGGCCTTCCCTCAACCAAGGTTTTCTGGGTTTTACTTGGGTTCGAGGTGGGGGATTGCGATGGTGTCCAATCTGGTCTCACACACCTGGGCTCTGGCTATTTTCCCATCTCGGATTCTCACAGTGCCAAGGAGACAGGTATGAGTCGCCCAGCCTTCCCTATCCCACTGAAGGATTGAGAGTCATGATCTGCCTCTCCTCAAGGTGGGCCTTGGGGAACGAGGCAGGTGGAGTGGTGGGTGCCCTGGCAGAGACACTCCTCCTGAAGAATGCTTGGCAGACAACTCCTGCCGCCCTCTGCAGGGTCCTGGGTCATTGGAAGGGATCAGGCCGTGAGGTGGGGCCCAAAGAGGAGTATGGAGGCTGGGTGAAGAGGTCCACCTGTGTCATCCTACGGGGGACCAGCCCCCAAAAACAGATTTAGAGGGTCTCTGGAAGGTGGGACAGTGTCGGCGAAATATTCTGGAGAAATAAGGAGAAAGAGACTGGACTCTGTCTAGTGCAGAAGCCGATTCTGTAGTAGGGATAAATATTAAAAGAAAGAAAGATGGAGGGATAGCTATAAAGGGGAAGAAAGAGAAAGAAAGAAAGTGGACAACTGTTCAGTGAAATGAGCAGAAGCCGTTTATTGGGACCAACCGTGAGTTTTTAACCCCAAATTTTCACATGTTAAATCACAAGACTTTCACGTGAACACAAGGCCAGGTGGATGACGTGCACCCCCCCCACCCACTAGGTGTTTTTTTAAGCATGAGGAAGGACAATCCCAATAAAATCACAAGATTATTACGTGAACACAAAGCCAGGTGGATGAGGGGCATCCCCCACCCACCAGGCATTTTCCAAAGCATGAGGAAGGACAAGCCCAAAATTATCTCACTGTTCCTTATTCTTGGTTTATGTTCCTCAAAGGCAATACAGCAATTCTCACATCATAAAATCCTAATAAGCAATAACTTCTGAAACTTATGTATACCCAACACCTAATGACTGACTTAAATTCTAATACCTTTCTATTCTGTGCTAATTTTACCTGTACTATAAAAAACTCTTAATTATAGGTCAGACCAGTTCCTAAAGAACATGGCCCAGTCCAAAGATCATGCTGGGCCACTTCCAGGAACAATTGATTATGATCTCTTACAAAATTGCTATTCTAAAATCCCTATGTATCTATCTTAATTT
>NW_007258544.1:0-1556 GCF_000164805.1 Carlito syrichta
CGGAGGAGACACCATACTCTTCCCTTGTCCAATAGAGCAAGGCTGCACCCCTACACCCAGTCCTCAAGGCCAGGAAACCAAGTCCCTCAAAAGAAGGAATAATGAACGTTCAGGAACACGGGCACCAGCCTCCATGGCAGCGCGGTTCACAACAGCTCATGGCGGGAGACAGAGGTCCTGCCACAGGTGAACAGGTGGATACAACATGGTCTGTCCCACGATGGAAAATGCTTCTGCCATAAACTGACATGCTGCCATGTGGACTTGCACTGCAACGTGGACCCACGGGCTGCAATGTGGACTTCCTTTGTAGAATAATAAGACATATATAGGACTTCTTCCTTGTTTCTGGCACAGAGATCCTAACACACGTGGAATTTCCTGATATAGGAGTGAGCCCCTACTGATTTCCCCTCCATAAGCTTGTGCTCACGGGGTGTGCTGGGGTGAGGCCTCTGTACAGCCTTGGGGTGGTTGGGGCTGGTCGCCAGAATGACCAAGCGATTAGAGGGTAGGAACTGCCAGTCCATTCATTGACATCCAGGAAAGTGCCAGAGATTAAGCTCTGTACAAACTATTGAGGGGAGCAGTGGCTCACACCTGCCATCCCAGCACTTTGGAAGGTCAAGGTGGGAACATGACTTGAGGCCAGGAGCTCAAGACCAGCCTGGACAACATAGCAAGACCCCCCTTTCTACAATAAATTAAAAAATTAGCCAGGTGTGATAACGTGCACCTGTAGTTTCAGCTATTCCGGAGGCTGAGGGCCAGGATCACTTCCCACCCCAGGAGTTTAAGACTAGCCTGGATAACATAGCAAGACCCTGTCTCCACAAGAAATTTTTAACAATCAGCTGGGTGCAATAATACACACCTGTAGTCACAGCTACTCAAGAGGCTGAGGCAGGAGGACTCCTTGAGCCCAAGAGTTCAAGACCAGATTGGGCAACGTGTCAAGACCCCATCTCCACAAATTCTTTTTAAATTAGTTAGGTGCAAGCCAGGTGCAGTAGCTCATGCCTGTCATCCCAGCATTTTGGGCGATGGAGGTGAGAGTATTTCCTGCACTCAGGGGTTCAAGAAGAGCCTGGAAAACTTGGCAAGACCTCATCTCTACAAAAAAAAAAAAGAAAAAAGAAAAACAGTTAGCCAGGCATGGTGGTGTGTGCCTGTAGTTGCAGCTACTTGGAAGGCTGATGTGGAAGGATCGCCTAAGCCCAGCAGATCAAGGTTGTGGTGGCCGTGAGCATGCTCCTGCCCTCCAGCCTGAACAATAAGACCTTGTCTCACAAAAACAAAACAAATAAGCAAACTCTTGCACAAGGAGGTGTGATGAACTTCCCAGGTGACCACCACACCCACATGCCAGGAGAGTGGCATGCCCATCCACAGGGACCTCACCCTGGCACCACATTACCCACATTCTACCCAAGTCCTTTATAACCAATGAGTAGCTGTGTGTGGTGTTTCCCTGAATTCTGGGAGCCAGTCACGCAGAATTCTGGGACCAAGGAGGAGGCCGGGGAGCCTCTGATTTACAGCTGATAGGTCACAGA
>NW_007258544.1:2373-8824 GCF_000164805.1 Carlito syrichta
CAACCCCTGGGTTCAGGCAGTCCTCTCACCTCAGCCACACAAAGTGCTGGGATGGCAGGCTGAGCCACTATGCCCAGTCATGTACTTTTTTTTTTGAGTCAGAGTCTCCCTCTGTCACCCAGGCTGGAGCACAGAGGCATGCTCATGGACACTGCAGCCTCAATCTGCTGGGCTCTGGCGATCTTTCTGCCTCAGTCAGAACTGTAGGCACACACTACCACTCAGCTTATTTTTTGATTTATTGTAGACACGAGGTCTTGCCAAGATGCCTGGGATGGTCTCGAAGCCCTGAGCTCAGGCAATCCCCTTGCTTCAGCCTCCCAAAGTGCTGGGATTGCAGGCCTGAGCCACCGCACCCAGCCCCATTGTGCACTTTAAGATGGTTAATTTCAAGTTCTGTTAATTTTACCTCCATGAAGAAAGAGAACGAACCCCTCCTTCTACACAGCTCACAAAGGGTCAGAATCAACTTCATGTAGTGAGGGAGGGACAAACAGGGCAAAGGGTCAACACTGTCAGACCTGTGCGGGGCAGGAGAGGTCTCTGGTCCTCAGCCTCTATCTAAAGTCACCTCCTGGGGCCCATGGGACACCGCCAGTGGGAAACGGCGACCGAGTGGGCTGGCACATGCTTCCTTCATGCGTGTGTGCCTTGTCTCCCATCAGGCCATCTACAACACTGCTTAAATATGTGCCAAAGACATGACTTTATGGGATCTGCTCATTCTCCTCATGAGAAAACTGAGGCCAGACCTGCAGGAGCTGGTGGTACAGACAGGACCAAGAGAAGGCCCAACCTCCACTTCCGTTCTCCCTTCTAAGCCTCCCCTGCTCCTCCATGGCAGGACCATGGGGGCTGGTGCTGTGGACCCATCTCTCTCATGGCCAGACTCCTTACCACCGACAAAACATCCCCCCTTCTCTTCCCTGGCCCCACCCAGGTCACCAATCAGAGAGGTCACCAGGGCGAACTGAAATCAGCTTATCAACAGTGACCATGCAAAACTGTTCAGAAACAGAATTAAGACAAATGATGCCTCTGGCCAGACCACAATGCTAGATCCCGTAATAGCATCAAACTCCAAATTGTCATCCCCCATCCCGCGTGATCTTTCTGGACACAGAGAGTGACACACAAGGCAGCAGCTATGAGGGGATGGGACACAGGCCAGATCCGCCAGAAGCCGGACAGGTTGTCACGGTCACGGCTCCTCCCTGGACCTGCCAGTGTGGATAGTCTTCTCCCACAACACCCCTGGCATGGTCACACCATCCCCTTCAGCCCCGTCACCAAGAGCAAATGGACAGTGGCCACTGGGACACAAACAGAAGATGCAGAAATGTGCAGGTGGCCCTCTTGTGTGTGGAGACCAGCTCCGTGTGGAGACCCCATGACCGCCAAGTGACCAGGCACAGGCCAGACCACCATATGGCCCCCATGGCCAACTCACAGAATCGTTAGCTAAACAGATCAGGAATGGCACACTGCTGTCCACGGGCCAAGCCTATCTTTGCAATAAAGTTTTATTAGGACACAACCATGCCCACTTACTTTGGCCACTTTTTTGCTACAGGGGAAAAGGAGACACAGACCCCATGGCTGGCAAACACAAATTACTCTTTGGCATGAAGCATGAAGTTTTTCCCTGTTTTGTTATTTTGCCCAAACTTTGGGGTGGTTTGTGACACAGCAAAGATTAATCATACACAAACCAGACCGGATTTGTGGCTCAGCCTGTCATCTCAGCACTTTGGAACGCTGAGGCGAGTGGATTGCCTGAGCCCGCGGTTTCGGATCCACCCGGGCAACTTGGCGAGACCTCGTCTCTACAAAAAAATATAAAAAATGAACCAGGTAGAAGTATCGCCGGAGCCCAGCAGGTCGAGGCTGCAGTGGCTGGGAGCTTGCCACTACACTCCAGTTGGGTGATAGAGTGAGACTCCAACTAAAAACAAGCAAACAAACAAAAAACACACAAGCCTGAGTTTAACAGCTATGTATCGGCCATCTCTATCCCACAGATCAGGAAGCTGTGGGTCACAGTGTGAAGGGTCCAGTCGCTTGCCCATGGTCACACCGGGGTGAGTCCATGAGTGATCTGGCAAAGTGGGAGTTAACCCTGTGTGTCTGACATTCAAGGCTCCAGTCCCTCCATGCAGGCTGCTCCCAACGCAGTCCTTAGTTCAGTGATTCTCCATCTCCTCTCCCCTACTCTCTCCTCTCTCTCATCAATAAAAGATGGCGGGGTAGAATTTCAGGTGAATAAAAAGCTCATCTGTGTCAGGAAGAACCACCGTCGGCTGACGAGGCTGATATGGGGAGATGCACTTGGTACCCAGGCTCAGGTGGGGACAGGGGTGGCAGGGCCACTTGGAGCTCCCAGAGGACAGGGGACCACTTGCAGCTTCAGCACACAAGGGGTGTGGGGGTGGCTCTGGCTGGCCCCCAGGGCTGCCAATGCCACTGCAAGCAAAATTGGTGGGACGTGTCACCGGGCATCCCACCCCCTCAGCACACACTGTCTTCCCTGCACTCTGGGAGACCGAGGCAGCAGGACCACTTGAGCCCAGGAGCTCAAATTCAGCCTGGGCCACATCACAAGAACTCATCTCTACAAAAAAAATCAAAAACAGCCGGGCATGGTGGCAAGCCCCATCCCAATAGGCCAGTGGAAGGAGCAGGGGAGACAGGTATGTCAAAGACATCACGATCCACGTGTTGTGTAGGTGATACCAACACCAGTCATGACCCCGAGGGCCATTGACACTGCAAGGTGCTTATTTCCATCTTGACTTTATGTAAGTAACTTTGCTCAATGTGCTCAGTCAAGTGAGATGTGTTAGTGCCCCCATTTCAAGGATGAGGGTATCGAGGCCCAGAGAGGTTGACTGGCTGGCCCCAGGTCACACAGCACAGAACTGCGGGTTAATACAACCCCTACCTACTCAAGGGCATGCTGTGAGGGAAGTGAGACCAAACAACCCCAAAACCTAAAGATTCCAGGGCAAGACCAGAGAGGCAGGGGCCTCATCCTGGCCGGTGCTGTGCTCCCCACTTGGCCACAATTTTCCAAACAGATGATCCATAATCCGCATGTAGAAAGAGTGACACTCCTTTCTACTGGGACAAGCATGATGTCCGGGCTCCAGGCTTGCCCGAATCTCTCAGCAGAAGCCCTTGAAGAGCTGGAGCCATCTGTGGACTCTTGCCTCCGTCCCTGCTGCCTTCACTTACCCTGAAGGGCTCCAGGAGAGTGGCGACACAGACACAGGGTTACCGGGCCGGATTTCATGAACAGGGGAAAATCAAGGTACAGGTTATACAACCATCTTGTTAGGCCCAGAGTCTTCAGATTGGGGTGCATGAACCCAGTCGAACTGGGACCAACTCAGTCCAATGCAGACATGTCCAACCCATGGCTGGCAGGCCATAAACGGCCCGAGACAGCCAGTCATACATTCACACATCTTTCAGTGTCATGTGTTTTTATATTTTATTTTCTTTGTGAC
Organism: Carlito syrichta; assembly: GCF_000164805.1. NCBI lineage: Eukaryota > Metazoa > Chordata > Mammalia > Primates > Tarsiidae > Carlito > Carlito syrichta. Next base: position 5,883 of record NW_007258544.1, read on the forward strand.
CCTGTGCATTATTCTACTTTTGAAGTTCACCATCACGGCTTATTCCTGACATCGCTTTCTGATGGCACATCCCTTGGTGAGCCACTCTTTTCAGTTAAGAAGTCCACGGAGGACAAATTGAATAACTGATTCTGATGAGCACCTTGGGAACTAACAACTGAAACCACGTCCATGAACTCAGACATCGATGGATTCATCTTACAAAAACAAGGTCAAATTTTCCACTGGTTTTATATTGCTCTCATTTTTCTAAACTTTATGATAAAAAAAAGCATATCTTGCCAGACATGGTGGCTCATGCCTGTCATCACAGCACTTTGGGAGGCCAAGATGAATGGATAGCCTGAGCCCACCAGGCTTTCCCAGATTCAAAAACCAGCCTGGGAAACATGGCAAGACTTCATCTCTGCAATAAATAAAAAACTAGCCAGGTATAGAGGCATGTGCCTGTGGTTCCAGCTATTTGGAAGGCTGAGGTGGAAGGATTACCTGAGCCCAGCACGTCGAGGCTGCAGTGGCCTTGAGTGAGCCACTGCACTCCAGCCTGCACAATAGAGAGAAAAAAAAGAACTTTTTTTTTTACATAAATGTACACACACACATATATGCACACTAATGAGATTATATAATTTATGTGCGGCCCAAGACAACTCCTCTTTGCTCAGTGTGGCCCAGGGAAGTCAAAATGTTGGACATTCCTGGTCTAAAGGGATGCAAAGTCTTTCCTGAAATTGAAGGCATTCCTGCCCCAGAATCAGGGAGCTGGGGGGTGCAAACCCAGGTGATGGGATACAGAACAAAGGGGGCAGTTCAGACCTGGCACCTCCAGTAACTCTCCCCTTCAACCACGGCAGAAAAAAAAGGTACCACATTTATAGTTTGTGATCAACTGTGCCCAGCAGTGACTCTACCACCTTTTCAATTCAGAGGAGACTTTTTTTGAAGTACTTAACAACTTTTGACACAGGAAATGTTCTAAAAGTCGACTGATGTACATTTTTTTTGCACAGAAGTGTGCCAATCTGATTAATAGAAGGTCCGTGAGCATACAAGTCTATTACCTTAAGATAAAATTCTTTGGGGAAAGTGGCTGTATAAATTTCAAGAAAAGAAAGGAAGTATGAAAATGTCCTGAGGCTCAATCATGCATCAGCCTATGAAAGGTGGGTGTGGAATCATAGTGGCTTATGCAATAGAAGGGAACTCAAGACGTGGGCAATAATTGCTTTCAAAGTATCAATATTTACCTCCTGGAGCCTCCGCAAATATTGATACCCAGGAAGAAAAAAATTGTAGATGTTGACTTTAAAAAACTCGGAAGAAACCTGGGGAATGATTAATGGCAGAATCTGTAAGTGGGCAGAAAGGGGTTCGCTGCTCAATTCTCTCAGCTTTTCTGGATATGTGAATTTTTCATAAGAATATGTCGCAGACGCCAGGCTTGGTGACTCAACCTGTAATCCCGCGCCTTGGGAGGCTGAGGTGAGTGGATTGCCTGAGCCTGCGGGTTTGAGACCTGCCTGGGCAACTTGGCAAGACCTCACCTCTACAATGAATCACAAAATTAGTCAGGCGTGGTAGCGTGCACCTGTAGTTCCAGTTACTTGGAAGGCTGAGGTGGAAGGATCGCCAGAGCCCAGCAGGTTGAGGTTGCGGTGGCGGGGAGCAGCCATCACACTCCAGTCTGGGTGATGGAGTGAGACTCCAACTTCAAAAAAAAAAAAAAAAAAAGAATATGTCGCAGAAAGGTGTGAGAGGGAGAAACAGGTTATTATTATTTTTTTATTTTTAAAAAGGCAGGCTGGGCTTGGTGACTCAGCCTGTCATCCCAGTTCTTTGTGAGTCCGAGGTGACTGAGTGTCTGAGCCCATAAGTTCAAGACCCACCCGGGCAACTTGGTGAGACCTCATCTCTACCAAAAATAAAAAATTAACTGGGCATGGTAGCACATGGCTGTAGTTACTGCTACTTGGAAGGATGAGGTGGAAGATTGCCAGAACCCAGCAGGTGGAGGCTGTGGTGGCCGGGAACATGCCACTGTACTCCAGCCTGGGCAACAGAGTGAGACTCCAACTCAAAAAAAAAAAAAAACAGACAGACCAAGGTTACTCTTTCATGACTGCGCCCAGACAAGGATGGGGGTGAGGTCTTTTAAAGCAACTTTCTCCAACGGCTTTTCAGGCTCAATACGGGAGTGTGAGAGCTTCTCAAGGTATACTCCCAGGACTCCCGAGGGCATAATCCTTCTGGAAGCCTTCTGGGCATTTTTTGTATGTGTGCCAGAAATCAGAATTTCTGGGGGATGGGCCACGAACCCCTCTGCAACCTCAGACCTACCATTAGTGGGCTAATTCCACCTGGATGTGACTTTCTAACTCTGTCCCATCCTGTTCTGTGCAGTTACTTCCCACCATCGGATGACATTGAGCAGCCAAGGGGGGAGCCCTGTCCGTCACTGCTGTTACTGCCACTGTTCACAAATTGCCCATGCACTCCTGGTGGCCCACAGGGTTTTAAGAGCTTAATCTCAGTCAGGAGTGGTGACTGAAGCCTGTCATTTCAGCACTTTGGGAAACCAAGGCGAGAGAGGATTGCCTGAGCCTGGACGTTTGAGTCCAGCCTGGGCAACTTGGCAAGACCTCATCTCTACAATCAATCAAAAATTTGGCTTGGTGTGGTGGTGCATGCCTGTGGGTCCAGCTGCTTGGAAGGCTGAGGCAGAATGATGTCCTGAACCCAGTAGGTCGAGGTTGCAGTGACTGTGAGCCTTGGTGCCACTGCACTCCAGCCTGGGCGAAGGAGTGAGACTCCAATTCTAAAAAACAAAAAAAGAGCTTTGCCTCCCAGTAGTGACCTGCGTGTCAGCTGACCCATGCCCAAGTATATCCACCCAGAGTAACCGGGATGTCATCCTGAGCCCTGGCTGGCCTCTGGGTGCCAGG
>NW_007258544.1:8844-10769 GCF_000164805.1 Carlito syrichta
GCAGAACGATCACCTGAACTCAGTAGGTCGAGGATGCGGTGGCCTGTGAGCGTTGTTGGCACCGCACTCCAGCTTGGGTAAAGGAGTGAGACTCCAACTCTAAAAAACAAAAAAAGAGCTTTGCCTCCCAGGAATGACCTGCATGTCAGCTGGCCCATACCCGAGCATATCCACCTAGAGTAACTGGGATGCCATCCTGAGCCCTGGCTGGCCTCTGGGTGCTGGGCATGGGCATGTTCTCCACAGCCCTGTATGTCAGAAAGGCCCTCAAGGGGAGGGGAGCATTAGCACCCATGAAATGACTGTCCCTTCACCACATCCCCTGAATCTGCTTCCAACCACGGAGGCAACAAAACACAGATCACACCCAGAAATCTGATCAGAAAGTGGCAAGACAACGCACATTCTAGCCAACGCGTGGTTGCCTTTCCAGCTGGGTGACATGTGTTTAGTGGGGCAGTGTGGGTTTCAGGGCTGGGGCACCCACCACCCCAGGCTGCCTGGGGTGCAATCCCTGCTCCCCTACCTCCCTGGCTGTGTGGCCTAAGTCAAATGGCTTCACCCCTCTGAGCTTTGGGCTCCTGATCTGGGCAAAGGGACTAAGAACCCACTGTGGCTGTGTCCTAGGAGATCTGTGAGTTGAGGAGGGACGCAAGGGGACCACAACCACTGCCACGGCAGCTGACATCTTTACTGTCACTCTGGATGTCCCTGTCCCCACCCTCGGAGCCAGGATGGGATCATTCTGCCAAGGACCCACTCTGAGTCTCAGGGAAAGTCCACCAAACAAACAAATGTCTTCCAGAATTTACTTGTTTGAGTAGGAGTCTCACTCTGTCGTTCAGCTGGTCTCAAACTCCATGGCACAATTATGGCTCACCACAGCCTCGACTTCCTGTGCTCAGGAGATCCTCCCACCACAGCCTCCTGAATAGGACAGGCAGACAATTTCTTTATTGTTGGTAGAGATGAGGTCCAACTAGGTTGCCCAGGCTGATCTCCAACTCCTGGGATAAAACAATTTTCCTACCTCGTCCTCCCAGGTAGCTGGGACTAACAGGCACATGTCACTATGCCAGGCTGAATTTTTTTTTTTTTGTAGAGACAAGGTCTCGCCATGTAGCCCAGGCTGGTCTCGAACTCCTGGGCTGAGTCTCCAAAAGTGTTGAGATCACAGGCATGAGCCATGGCGCTCATCACCTTCCAGAGGTTTTTAGATCCCCACTATCACCCACGACAGATTTGGGAACCCTCTCTGTGTTCTGCAGCACCCAATGGCCATCACTGTCACAAGCCTTGTTATTTCTCTTCCCCTCATTGTAGTGAAAGTTCTGGGCACCAGCAACACGCAGGCAGCCCGGGTCTGGCGTTCATAAGCCAGAAGGGGTCCTAACTGACCTGTCCTTTTTTCTTTTTTCTTTCTTTTTTAAAATTTTGAGTCAGAGTCTCACACTGTCACCCAGGCTGGAGCACAGTGGCATGCTTGTGGCTACTGCAGCCTCCCTGCTGGGATCAGGCAATCCTTCCACCTCTCCCTTCCATGTAGCTGGAACTACAGGTAGGCACTAGCACACCTGGCTAATTTTTTGATATATTTTAGAGACTAGATCACACCAAGTTGCCCAGATGTCTCAAACCCGTGGGCTCAGGCAATCCTCTTGCCCTGGCCTCCCAAAGTGCTGGGATGACAGGATTGAAGCTGGGCTCAATTTTATGCAACATACAGAGAAAATCAAACACATTCTAGGTCACCTATGACTGGCAGAAAATGATCAGCCTCTTGTGCTGGTGGACAGGTAGGGAACAGTGGCTTGATCTCAGGGATCACCCAGCTCTGGGGGACTCCAAGCACAGCACCCAATCTGTTTACATTATTTCAGTAAGCACTTCATCCTCCCAGCACCCCAAGTGAAGGGCTGCACCTT
>NW_007258544.1:10789-11765 GCF_000164805.1 Carlito syrichta
AAACCACTTTATTTTCGGATGGGCTTGATGGACTCTCAGGACCCTGCTCAGGCTGCTGACCCCCGGGTGTCCCCAGTGTTTAGCTCAGAGGCCCACCAGCCACGCCCTGCTGTTCCTCAGTTCTATCCTCCCCCAAGGGCCCCCTTAAAAGTTCAGCATTGAAACCCACGGACACAAGCACTCACTTCCCCCTCTGGGTGCCCCCAGCCAGGCAGAAACGTGAACATTCCCTCTTGCCCACTCACTTGGGCCGGGTGCTGCGGCCATCTGAAGGATCTGCACCAAATCATCCGAACTCGGGCGACGAGGTCCACCAAGGACCATGCACGCTCCCCCAACACAGGCAGCAAGGTCCACTGTGGGTTTCCAACCAAGGTGGCGAGGTTCGCGGGCCTTGCATCCTCTGAACCCAGGCAGTGAGGTCCACGGTGGGCTCCCAACTCTCCAAACTCAGGGAGAGAGACCACTGTGGGTCCTGCTCCCTTTGAACCCGGGTGGCGAGGTCCATTGTGTCTCCCCACCCTTCCATCCCAGGAGGCGAGGTCTACAGTTGGCACCCTACTCTCCAAACCCTGGTGGCGAGGTCCGCAGTGGGCTCCCAACTCTCCGAACTCGAGTGGTGAGACCACCGTGGGCCCCAGAACCCTCGGAACCCGGGTGGTGAGATCCAATGCGGGCCCCGAACCCTCCAAACCTGGGATGTGAGACCCATCGCTGTCCACTGTACCCTCCGTTCCCAGGCAGCTAGGTCCACAGTGGGCGCTCTGCTTTCCGAACTCGGACGGAAAGACCACCTGGGTCCCGCTCCCGCCAAACCGGTTGGTGAGGTCAACCGCGGACCCTGCACCCACCCTTTGAACCCAGGCGGCAGGTCCACTGTGGGTTCAGGTCCTCCGAGCCCAGATGGCGAGATTCACAGGCACTGCCTCCTCTGAACTTGGGCAGCAAGGTGCACCTTGGGCTCCCTACTCTCCGA
>NW_007258544.1:11785-13531 GCF_000164805.1 Carlito syrichta
CTGCTGACCCCCGGGTGTCCCCAGTGTTTAGCTCAGAGGCCCACCAGCCACGCCCTGCTGTTCCTCAGTTCTATCCTCCCCCAAGGGCCCCCTTAAAAGTTCAGCATTGAAACCCACGGGCACAAGCACTCACTTCCCCCTCTGGGTGCCCCCAGCCAGGCAGAAACGTGAACATTCCCGCTTGCCCACTCACTTGGGCCGGTTGCTGCGGCCATCCGAAGGATCTGCACCGAATCATTTGAAATCGGGAGACGAGGTCCACCAAGGACCATGCACGACCCCCACAACCCAGACAGCGAGGGGCAGGGTGGGTTCCCAACTCTCCAAACTCGGCGAGCGAGACCACTGTAGGTCTCCCATTGAACCCAGGCGGCGAGGTCCATTGCATCTCCCCACCCTTCCATCCCAGGTGGCGAGGTCTACAGTTGGCACCCTACTCTCCAAACCCTGGTGGCGAGGTCCATGGTGGGCTCCCAACTCTCCGAACTCGAGTGGTGAGACCACCGCGGGCCCCAGAACCCTCGGAACCCGGGTGGTGAGATCCAATGTGGGCCCCGAACCCTCCAAACCTGGGATGTGAGACCCATCGGTGTCCACTGTACCCTCCGCTCCCAGGGAGCTAGGTCCACAGTGGGTGCCCTGCTCTCCGAACTCGGACGGAAAGACCACCTGGGTCCCGCTCCCTCCAAACCGGTTGGTGAGGTCCACCGCGGACCCTGCACCCACCCTTTGAACCCAGGCGGCAGGTCCACTGTGGGTTCAGGTCCTCCGAGCCCAGATGGCGAGATTCACAGGCCCTGCCTCCTCTGAACTCGGGCAGCAAGGTGCACGGTGGGCTCCCTACTCTCTGAACTCAGGTGGCGAGACCACCGCAGGCATCGCTCCCTCCGAACTCTGGCAGCGAGGTCCAACGCTGCTCCCCACACTCCGATCCTGGCGGCGAGGTCCACAGTGGGCTCTCTACTCTCCAAACTCTGGCAGCGAGACCACCACGGATCATGCACCCTCCAAACCCGGCGGCGAGACCCACAGTTCCCCGCCCGCCTCTGATCCCGGTGGCGAGGCCCACCGCTGTGGTCAAACCTGCTGAGTGAGTCTGGAGACCACAGCCAGGGTGGTGAGTGCATGGGGGGTGTCAGCAGGCACACTCACTGGGCCCAGCACCAGGGCCGCCAGGGAGGAGGGACGTCTGGGCAAAAGTTGCCATGGTAACTCTAGCGCCCAGAGCCCACGGGTGCCAGGCGCCTACATAATTCAGAGCGGTGAAGGCCAGGCTGTGCCCCAGCAGGTGAGTGCGGCAGGCAGGGGCCAGGCACCCAACTGGGACTCCACGCCACCTGCAGACCCGGGCGCCCGCTCCACCCCACCTGTCGGCTGCTGCTTCCCCAAGCAGCGCAGCAGCTTGGCGCTCAGGGACCAGGGTCTTCTGGGACTAGCAGCCTGCAACACCTGTCCCTGCCCCCCGCGCACCCCCTGGCAGTCCCATGCCGGCTCCTTGGCTGGCGAGAGTTGACCCCGGGAGTGGAGACTCAAGCCACCTGCGCAGTCCCAGGGATACGGCGGGCAGCATTGGGAGTGCCCGAGTTCACCGAGCACAGGAGACAAAGGCGACAACCTTACGCTTGAGTCCACACCGCTTCCAGCTTCCCAGATCATCCCCTGCCCCAGAAGAAGGCAGTGGGGGAATCTACGGAGAGTTGCTCCCCCACTTGGATTCACACATCCCCTTCCCAGCTCCCTCCCCCC
>NW_007258544.1:13551-21250 GCF_000164805.1 Carlito syrichta
CGACATCACTAATTGTTATCTGATTCAAACGGGAGAGGGCCTAGGTCAAGGCTGATGTCCATCCTGCTCCTTTTAGGGCGCAGAACCTCCCGCCCAGTGGGCAAAGTCCAGGGTCAATGCCCAAGTCGATATCAGATGCCGGCCCCCACCAGGGAAATTACCTCTCTGCACCTTCAAGCTTAATTACCTAACGTGTCTCACAGAGGTCACAAAACTTGACAATTTTCTACCTTGAATATCCTCTGTGCAGAAACCACTTTATTTTCGGATGGGCTTGATGGACTCTCAGGACCCTGCTCAGGCTGCTGACCCCCGGGTGTCCCCAGTGTTTAGCTCAGAGGCCCACCAGCCACGCCCTGCTGTTCCTCAGTTCTATCCTCCCCCAAGGGCCCCCTTAAAAGTTCAGCATTGAAACCCACGGGCACAAGCACTCACTTCCCCCTCTGGGTGCCCCCAGCCAGGCAGAAACGTGACCATTCCCGCTTGCCCACTCACTTGGGTCGGGTGCTGCGGCCATCTGAAGGATCTGCACCGAATCATTCGAACTCGGGCGACGAGGTCCACCAAGGACCATGCACGACCCCCCCAACCCAGGCAGTGAGGTCCACTGTGGGTTTCCAACCAAGGTGGCGAGGGTCGCGGGCCTTGCATCCTCTGAACCCAGGCAGTGAGGTCCACGGTGGGCTCCCAACTCTCCAAATTCGGGGAGCGAGACCACTGTGGGTCCTGCTCCCTTTGAACACGGGCGGCGAGGTCCATTGCGTCTCCCCACCCTTCCATCCCAGGTGGCGAGGTCCACGGTGGGTTCCCAACTCTCCGAACTCGAGTGGTGAGACCACTGCGGGCCCCAGAACCCTCGGAACCCGGGTGGTGAGATCCAATGCGGGTCCCGAACCCTCCAAACCTGGGATGTGAGACCCATCGCTGACCACTGTACCCTCCGTTCCCAGGCAGCTAGGTCCAGAGTGGGAGCCCTGCTCTCCAAACTCGGATGGAAAGACCACCTGGGTCCCGCTCCCTCCAAACCGGTTGGTGAGGTCCACCGCAGACCCTGCACCCACCCTTTGAACCCAGGCGGCAGGTCCACTGTGGGTTCAGGTCCTCCGAGCCCAGATGGCGAGATTCACAGGCCCTGTCTCCTCTGAACTCGGGCAGCAAGGTGCACGGTGGGCTCCCTACTCTCCGAACTCCGGTGGTGAGACCACCGCGGGCATCGCTCCCTCTGAACTCTGGCAGCGAGACCACCACGGATCCTGCACCCTCCGAACCCGGCGGCGAGACCCACAGTTCCCTGCCCGCCTCTGATCCCGGTGGTGAGACCCGCCGCTGTGGTCAAACCTGCTGAGTGAATCTGGAGACCACAGCTGGGGCGGCGAGTGCAGGGGGGCATCAGCAGGCACACTCACTGGGCTCAGCACCAGGGCTGCCGGGGAGGAGGGACGTCTGGGCAAAAGTTGCCATGGTAACTCTAGCGCTCAGAGCCCACGGGTGCCAGGCGCCTACATAATTCAGAGCAGCGAAGGCCGGGCTGTGCCCCAGCAGGTGCGTGCGGCAGGCAGGGGCCAGGCCCCCAACTGGGACTCCGTGCCACCCGCAGACCCGGGCGCCCGCTCCACCCCACCTGTCGGCTGCCTCTTCCTCGAGCAGCGCGGCAGCTTGGCGCTCAGGGACCAGGGCTCAGGGTGCCGGTCGAGGGGCCAGGGTGGCCACCCGGGTCTTCTGGGACCAGCAGCCTGCAACACCTGTCCCTGCCCCCTGCGCACCCCCTGGCAGTCCCATGCCGGCTCCTTGGCTGGCGAGAGTTGACCCCGGGAGCGGAGACTCAAGCCACCTGCGCAGTCCCAGGGATACGGCGGGCAGCACCGGGAGTGCCCGAGTTCCCCGAGTGCAGGAGACAAAGGCGACAACCCTACGCTTGAGTCCACACCGCTTCCAGCTTCCCAGACCATCCCCTGCCCCAGAAGAAGGCAGTGGGGGGAATCTACAGAGAGTTGCTCCCCCACTTGGATTCGCACATCCCCTTCCCAGCTCCCTCCCCCCACCACGGACTCAGGACCACGCTGACCCGTCAGTCGGTGCTCCATGAATGCGGACACTCCCAAAATGATGCCAGAGAGCCAAGTCGGGTGGTCACAGTCCCCCCCCACACGTAACCCCCAGACGCCGCCTCACCTGCTAGGCGCATCAGGCACATCCAAGCCCTGGGAGCACTGACACCTGCGCACACCTGGCTTAGTCACCAGTACCCGGGCAGCGCTGTGCCCAGCCCAGCCCGAGTGCAGGAGCCACCGCCACCGCCACAGCTCAGGTGTCGGGTTAGGGGCGGGGGGGCTCCGCCCTGCGTGGGCCGCGGGCACCCACCTGCGAGGGAGGAGGCGGGGCTCCCTTGCCCCCCTGAGGACTCGCCATGCCCGGTCCCAGATCCCCGCCTCGCCCCGCCTCTTCCACTTCCCCCCCTCGCCCCGCGAAAGCAGGTATACGAGAAAGTCCTTGAGTTTCCACAGCCTGGTTCATTCCGCCAATTATCACGAACGCAGTTGGCTCCAATTGAGCGTTTTATTTTTTATTTTTTTGAGTTGGAGTCTCACTCTGTCACCCAGATTGGAGGGCAGTGGCTGCTCCCAGTCACCTCAGCCTCGACTTGCTATCCTTCGGCCTCAGCCTTCCAAGTAGCTGGAACTGCAGGCACGCGCTACCACGCCCGGCTAATTTCTTGATTTTATTGTAGAGATGAGGTCTCGCCTGCCCAGGGAGGTCTTGAACGCGTGGGCTCAGGCAATACACTCACCTCAGCCTCCCAAAGGCGCGGGATTACAGGCTAAGCCTCCGAACCTGGCTCCGTCTGAGCATTTTAATAGGATTCCTAAATTCAGGGGCCGCAGGCTCGGCCAAACGTTTACAAACTTTGTTCCTGGGTCCCTTGCCAGTGTTGCTGGCCTGGGGCGCCTTCCACCCAGCGTGCAAAACGTGGCACCCCAAGCCAAGAAAACAGTGGAGTGAGGGTGGGGAGAAGACAGGTTGAATCCCAGAAGCAGAAAGGCCCATCTGGAGACGCCCAGGAATCCTGTTACCGTCCAGGACCCCAGGATTGCCAGGGCTGCCGAGCCTTTAAGAGCCTGTCCTGAGCCTCTGGGCCCAGCTCCAAGCCCTGTCGATTTCCCGCCCCTCACCCCCATTAATCAATCAAATGTGTGAGCCATTGACTATTAACTTTTCTCAAGACTCTAATAACTCACTTATAATCTCACCCAATACACGCTGTGTGTCTCTGAGTCGCTGGGCAGATCTCTGTGTTCTGGGATTGCCAACAGGCCAGAAAGGGATTTGACCAAGATCTCAAGTTTGCAGAAATCGGGAAAGGGCTGAGACACTTCCAGTTCCGGGAACAAACACATGAGTCTGAGCTCAAGTTATGCAAACCCCAACCTGCACCCCCACTGTGAAGAAAAAAAAATATTTTTAAGTCACTTTTATTATGGGACATGCCTGAGAGGTTTGCATGGAATTATTGCTTCAACATACCAAAGGCAAAGTTAAATATTTGCTCTAGTTAGGTTTTTTTACTCCCTCCTGCTTACATAATTGACTCACATTTCAAAGAAGTCTTTAAAAGCACTTAGGTTAAAAAATAAATTGTGATTCCAGCTCGGTGGCCCAGCCTGTAATCCCAAGCCTTTGGGAGGCTGAGGTGAGTGAATTGCCTGAGCCCCCACGTTCGAGACCTGCCTGGGTAACTTGGCAAGACCTCATCTCTACAATAGATCAAAAATTTAGCTGGGTGTGGTAGCACGTGCCTGTAGTTCCAGCTACTTGGAAGGGAGATCACCAGAACATTCTGATGTGCTTTGGACAAGGGCAGACCCTTGAGGGTTGCAGGGGGTGGGCGTGGGGCCTCTACCCTCCCATAACTTTCTACCAAACCCCCCACCACAAAAAAGCACATCATCTAATTTAAAGCAATGTGTCTGCCCAGCAAACCTGGCTGAAAGATCCATTTTCAAGATATAGCCCTTCTCCTGACCAGATTCCCACTCCCCCTTCCCCCCACAAACATCCCTTTCCAGATTTCTAGAATGATCGCTGTCCACAGCAAGAGAGGCAGCTGGTTAGAATACAGTGGTGAACACATTTCTGCAGTCCCCACGGAAGGTTTACGTTTCAAGGTCATTCTGGTACCTCCAAGAAATTCTTCCATAGGGAACCAGGCCCCTCACCAACCTGTTAACTCTAGGGGGGAACCCCTCAGTCCACCTGTTCCAGTTCCCCTGATTTGTTTGTGGCCCAAAAAGGGTGCTCTGTGAGAGCCCCTTCATTTGGCATTTTAAGGTTAGTGTCCTGCTCCTTTCCAGTTTCTCTCTGTCTTTTAGAGATAACCAGTTCAACCTTGTACTCAGATTCAGCAATATTCTCCAGGTCTTGGGAAAAAAACCCATGGCTCCAACACAAGGTAATGATCAGGGTGATGGATATGGCTGTGACTCCAACTGGATCGTGACTCATTGTACATGGTATCATTGTTTCACACTATTATTAAAAAAGAATAATAAAAGCAAATAAAATAAAACCGCTTATGAAAAGATTCAGGATCAGAAAATACTACAGCAGTGACTTTAAAGAGACCGGGGTGTCGCTACATGGTCCAGGCTGGTCTTGAACTGCCAGACTCAAGTCATCCTCCTGTCTTGGCCTCCCAATGTGCTGGGATGACAAGTGTGATCCACTGCGCCTGGCCATCTCGCAAGATCATTTCCGGTTATTTCATACCTGTACATGAAATTCAGCGGTGAACACAGCTCTGCTGTCCCCACGGAAGGTTTAAGTTTCAAGAACATTTTGGTACCTCCAAGAAATTCTTCCCTAGGAACCCAGGCCCTCAACCAACCTGTCCACCCAAGGCGACACCCCTTGGGTCACCTGCCTCAGTCTCCCAAAGTACTGGGCTGACAGGTGTGATCCACTGCACCCAGTCATCTTGCAAGATTATTTCCAATTATTTCATGGCTATACACATGACCAATTACCGTGTTTTAGTTTCAGTTGAGTGAAGGGAGACATTGTGGGGGGTCCTGCCCTGCAAGGGTCGGAGGTCCCTTTGAGGTGTGGCAGTGTTGGTGATTTACAAAAGAGAGAAGACACTGGAGAGAGAGAAAGGGACTGGACTCCTGCTTAGTAAGCAGAAGCCGTTTAATGGGTGTAATCCCAGGGCTTTTATCCCCAAACTCTGCAAAGTCATCATCACAGGAAACAAAAGGTAGCATGTGCCTTTCACACGAACAGGTCCAGGTGCACAAAGGACACCCCCCACTCTCAAGCAAATGTTTTTTCATACATAAGGAAGAACATGAGAAAGAGCAACCACAAATAATCTTTTTGTCTCTTATGCTAGCTTAATGTTCCCCAAACCAATTTATTATGTGCCCTTAATTATATTACAACTACATCATCTTGAATTAACATCACTCAATGTCTAAACCTGAAACCACCATAGTGAATTATTAACTTCTACTATTCTGTACTGATTCAAACTAGTTTTTATTAAAAACAATTGCTGCTATGGTTACACTCTTCTAGCACTAGCTTACCTAATTCAAACTTCACTGGTCACCCTAAACCAAACTGAACTAACCATACTTCTATAAAAAAATGGTTACTTAAATTTTCTTTAATCTATAGAAACTATTCTATAAATTTCTAAAATCACCCCAAGAGAACCCGTGACTTGCACTAAGGCTCCTCAATGTGACTCAAAGTTAAAGTTAAATTGTTTAAAAGCAAAAACCATAAACTGTGGAAAATGGGAACAATAGACTCCCAAGTTAGTTGTGTTCGTTCCAGATTCAGAGTCCTCTGTTAGAACCAGCAGGAGCCTTTCCCAGTTGCTTGTGCCAAGTGGAAAAAGGGGGAAGGGAATGGGGTCAACAGCTCCCAAACCCATCGAAGTGGTCACGGGGTCCATGGCCCTCCCTGATCCCTAATGCTCAGTGAGACTCCATGGCTGGCTCCCAACAAGACATCATCCATCCTGCTTCTTGGTGACAGGACTCGCCAGGCTTTGTTTCTGTGAGCTGCCTCCCTTCCTGCCCCTGGCATGCCTCACAATGTGAGGTGAGGCTGAATAGGCTTGCAGAGAGAGAGAGAGAGAGAGAAAGAGAGAGAGACTTTTCCATCTGATCCTCTTGTCTTTCTTCTTGTCAAACCTGTAACATGAAGCCATCAGTAACCTTATGGATGGCACACTGCACAGTGATCTCTCCAGGACTTTCCGGAAAGAGTAGCTATTTTATAGTAAACTGGAAACTGGGACACCATACCATCAGGGATGTGAGACAGAACCGCTATATGTGTACTGGGAAAAACATTATAAATATTTTGTAGGTTAGATTCACCCAGAGGCCATGAGCCTCATTCACCCAGAGGCTCATGGCCTCTGGCAGCTGTCTATGCCTGTCTCCTGCAGGGAAGTTATGTTGCTGGAGGATGGCACTTCTCCAGAGCAAGAGTCTTAGACAGAGTGACCTCATCCACTCCCTTGTCTCACAAGTGGGAAGCTGCAGTCCCAGGAGGCGTGTGGGGGTCTTGCTCAAGGACAGAGGAACGTAAAGATAGGCTTGCTCAGATGAAGCTAGGTGAAGACAGGCACGCACAGGTGAAGCCAGGTAAAGGCAGGTGAGCACAGATGATGCCAGGTGTGTACAAGCAAAGACAGGTGATGTCAGGTGTGCACAGGTGAAGACAGATAAAGGCAAGTGTGCCCAGGTAATGTCAAGTGTGCACAGATGTGCACAGGGGAAGGCAAGTATGCACAGGTGAAAGCAGGTGTGCATAGGAGAAGGCAGGGGTGTCCTGGTAGAAGTGAGTGCTCTGACCAGCAAGTCTGCCCCACTCCCTGGGCCTTGCCAGAGTCTTCCATGCCTTCTCCATTTTTTTCTGCTTGCTTTTCACAACAGCAGGAGATTCTCTCACACATCAGACATTGGACAATTCACTCATTTCTACATAATTTCATGACTTCTGGCTCAGTGTCATAAGCCTGGTGCTGTAAGTATCCCCAGATTTCACAGATCCCCCAACTGCCATGCAGTGGTGTCCTCTTTGTCTAACCTCTGGATTCGAATGTGCACTTCTATTCTCTGTTCATCTTCCATAGGTTTATTTTCCATGGATTTGTTAAGAAAGTCCTCCTGGGTCTTTTTATTCTTTTTTTTTGAGTTGAAGTCTTACTCCATCAGACTGGAGTGCAGTGGCACACTCCCAGCCACCGCAGCCTCAACCTGCTGGGCTCTGGTGATCCTCCTGCCTCAGCCTTCCAGGTAGCTGGAACTACAGGTACGTGCTACCATGCCCAGCTAATTTTTGATTTATTGTAGAGATGAGGTCTCATCAAGTTGCCCAGGCGGGTCTTAAACCCGTGGGCTCAGGTAATTCACTCACCTCAGCCTCCCAAAGTGCTGGGATTACAGGCTGAGCCACTGAGCCAGGCTGAAATCAAATCTTTATTGTAGGGATGAGGTCATGCCAAGTTGGCCAGGCTAGTCTCAAACCCATGGATTCAGGCAATCCTCTCACCTCAGTTTCTCAAAGTTCTGGGATGACAGGCTGAGCCATCAAGTCTGACATTCTTTATGTTTTCACTATAATACAATACAGATTTTGTTTTTGGCTGGGCATGGTGGCTTAAACCTGTCATCCCAGCACTTGG
>NW_007258545.1:0-1131 GCF_000164805.1 Carlito syrichta
TATATTAAGAACCTTAGAGCAAGTGGAATGGAAACTTCATGTTGTTATAGCACCAAAAGTCTTTCAAAGTTAGGATTCTGAAATGACTTGAAACAAGCCCTAATTTACTTGTGAACACAATATTCTGGTTGTAATCTTTAAGTGACTAAATGTTAAGTATTTATTGCAAGGAAGAGACCATTTATTTACCAGCAGGACAAAAGCAAAATGTTATAGTATTATGTATAATAAATTATTTCCAAATAATAAATTACATATGTATTTATATAGTGAATATTAGTTTTTCTCAGGTTAAAAGCCTCTTGATTAGGTGATAAATCTAAATGTTACATTGCATTGCAGAGCAGATTTCATAAGTAAAAAAAAGCAATACTCACCTAAAAATAAAAAGAAATCCTTTCCCAAAGAAGAAAAGCTAGTAAGTCTAAATAAGTACTATCATCTTAGAAAATGAGTTCATTATTCAAAATAGAGAGATCAGTCCACTCTTAGCTACTTATGGTCATCACCTTTTATTTATCATGGGCTTGGGCTACACAGTCCTTTATTGCTTCAAAATGTTTTTCTAGGACAGCTCATAAGATGCAGGAGAGAGGTACCATTAAAACATAATATGATCCTAGCTCCAACAAATGGCACAGGCTTCCAAAGATCTTCAAGTCTCACTACAGTCACTGATATTATCCGAATAAATATCACCTCTAGCACTTATTTTTTGCTGTACTGTATCAAGTAACTATAAGAATTCTCTCCCACTTATGTGAGACAAAGCAAGTACTATTCAGACAAATAAACCTAGCTTGCTGTTTCATTCTTTAATTTTGTTTTTGCTGAATTCTAAATAAATAAACCGTGATGACTCATAATTTTAGCTATCTTTAATGCTTTTACATTAAAGTTTTGTAAAGTCATTGTGAATTCAATAAAAATGGGAGAAGAAAGCATAGAAAATGGTCAGGCATGGTGACTCAAGCCTGTAATCCTAGCATTTTGGGAGGCAGAGGTGAGAGGATTGCTTGAACTCTGGGTTTTGAGACTAAGCTGAGCAACACGGTAAGAGTTTGTCTCCACAATAAATAAAATAATTAGCTGGGCATGGTGGCGTGTGCCTGTAGTTCCAGCTACCTGAAA
>NW_007258545.1:1925-3044 GCF_000164805.1 Carlito syrichta
AAAAATATGACATAGGTGTGACTGACTGGCTCTGATTATACTGAACTCCATTATATTACAGGGCCTTCTCATCTGAATCCTTAATAGAAAAATATTTTGTGACAAGTAAACTCTGAAAATTATTTCATTCTTACAATGAGAGTATATCCGATTCAGTCTCTTTATTATGACAAGTACGTAGGCTATGGGAGACATAAGAAGAACACGATTCCTTCTCCATATTGGGGGAGGAAGGGCTGTTCCTCAGGGAAGACCAGGTCTGTGATAGCCAAGTCCAGGACATTTCTGAAACTAGGGGACATTTTACTTTTCTTGAAGTATCTAAAGATTACCCATACTAAAGTGTCTCCTAGTCGCTGTCCTTATCTCAACATCATTCTAATCCTATATTCCTACTGTCTCTACATATCCAAATATTTTTTTCAGGCCCATCTGAACTTTATTCAGTAATTTTAAAAAGTTGTAACTGCCACTCCCACCTCAGATCTTGGAATACATCTGTCTGTTTGTCCATTCAAGCATTTACAGAGCATGTACTGCATGCCAGAGCCCAGAAATAAAAACCATGTGGACTTTGCAATAAGAGTCTATAAGGAAGAAAATAAACAAGGATTTATCTTTCTGAAAAAGGGCTGTACAAGATGGAGTCCAAAGACAAGACAGTTAAATCAGTTCCCTAAGTGATACTCCAGCTAATACATAAATTCTCTGCTGGAGTCCAGCTCCAGTGGGTCAGGATTTCCTGAAGGAGGAATGACATCAGTGCAGGAGAGAAAACTTGGATACTGACTCTGTTGCATGCAGGACAAATGCCGATTTATTGTCTTTTTCAACTCCTTTTATACCCAAGATTTTGGCTTGAGGCAAAAACATGTTTTTCATTTTCAAGGCAATCAATTTCAAATTAATAGATCGGACAGGCAATGTATCTTTGTCCATCCTGTTTTGATCTTTGTTTCAACCCTAATGGGGTTCTATCTATCCTTTTCTTTGAACTGTGCTGCTTACTTTCTAGAACTACAACATTGAACATATTAGTTTTTTACCCTGAATGTTATCTTCGAAGACATTTCTTATCTATGTACAATGAGTTATAAATTCTCTTAATGCTTTATCTTA
>NW_007258545.1:4021-7542 GCF_000164805.1 Carlito syrichta
AAAACTGTCTGGCATTAAATATAAAATCTATAGAAGAATAACATTGTAGTAAGCCATTAAATATATAAATGTGCACAGTGAAAAAAAAATACATAGCCAAATAGTGATCTGTTACATTTCAGTGAAATGATGACAGATCATTCTAATCACAATTTTTTTTGTCTGCAGTTTCTAAAGCAAATATGTAGACTTTTGTTATAAAAACATTACTTAATTTTTTACTAACAGAAAAGTGATAATTTAGCAGTTAAAAATTTGCATTGTTCCAAAGCAGGAGTTTTCAAACTCTCCTACACATTGAAATCACCTGGTGGGAGAGAGGTGCTATCCAGGCCATATGTCACACCAATGAACTCAGAACATCTGAAGGTGAGACTCAGGCATCAGTATATTTTTAAAGCTCCAGGTGCAGGTAAGTGTGAGACCCAGTGTCTAAAGATATTTTATTGTTTCCTGTAATAATGTTAGAATTTAAAATAAATAAATTAAAATAAAATAAATAAAAATTAAATAAAGTGTCTAAAGAGAAGTGAATTAGAGGGAATTAGTGGTCTGCAAATTCTCAATTGGAAATCACTAATATAAAAACTGGGTACTGACACAGCCTGAATCCCAGCAGCATCCCTGTCTGGTTATGAACATATTTCCGGACTTTCTGAGCCTGTCTCTCCTTTGCTAAGGGGAAAAAGAGTAATAACTTACAGCTCTGCAGAGTCAGGTATACAGCAATGAAAAATAACCAGGTAAAGCATTTAGCATAATCTCTGTCCTGCAGAGAATGATCAGCAAACATTAGCATCACAATTCTTAGCAGTGAAAGAAATAACATCAATATTTACAAATTTCTTCTGTATTGGAGATATTTCTTGTCTAAGTGTAGTTCAAGATGAAAGTCAATTGAGTGTAATTCAGAAATTCAGGCATTTTGCTAAAAAAAAAGTCACGGACTAGCAAGCCACCAAAACAGGAGTCATGATAATGATCTACTGCACTACTCTTTAGAAAATATTAGGAAAATATCAACCAACAAGTTAGGAACAAATGGTCTTCTCTTAAGAACTGTATCTAACCTTAGCCAAAAAGGCAGTAGTATAAAATGGCAAAAGACTTACCAAAATTATTATCAGAGTCTCTATACATCACGGATAGAATTCAGCATGCCATCACAAGTAGGCACCACACATAAACTGTTCAAGATACATATCCACTCTAACTCATGCTTTTCATTCTGTGATGAAGGAAATTCTGCAACTTTTTCTGGTCATTTAAATGTTCAATAACATTTTTCAGTAAGGAAACTCTTACTTAACTAAAGTTCTTTACAACAAACTAATCATATCTGCCCTAGTGCAGGACTCATTGTTATATCTTAGTGATTAATCCTGAGCTGCCCTTACTGAAAAAAAAATAGATATGGGTAGACCTTAATTGGATAGCAGGATAAGCAGAAAGTTTAATTATGCTGAAATAATTTTATTATCTGTATTTATTGTAACTTAGATGATATAATTTGACTTTTTCTATAATCTAATCAGGTGTAATTATGTTCTCTTTTAACACTAGCTTTGCTATACCTATAGTTTCCACCTGCTCCATCTTAATAGACCGCTTCCATTTTTTCTCATAAAATCTATATCCATTTTAGTTATGTATGTTTTTTTATTCTTCTTTTATGGGGTGAAATAATTCACTCTGACAACTTAAATGTGCCAAACTGTAGCCTCGCATCTTAAGTGAATATTTTGAGGGCATAAATATTCCCATGTCTCAAAGAGTGAACTGGAGACCTGTACATCCAAGAGCACAGGTCTGCAACTGCACATGTACACCTCAACCAAGACAGATTTTTTCAAAACATACCCAACCAAGCTCCAAACAAGACTTGCTGAATCAAAATCTTAGTTTGTGGTGCCGTGTAAGAAAATTCTGAGATGTAATTTGGTGATTCCAATGCGTACCCCTATTTATCAATTGCGAAGGGTGGTGGAAGCGTCTAACTTTCTTTTTTTGTAAAGGCAGGGTCTGGTATAGATCATGTGAACAGGATACATTTTTTATTGCTCCCTATCTCTCTTTTTGGCATCCTTCTTCTTGCAAATTCCCAGTGTTCTCATTTTCCCTCAGTAGGATTCCTTTCTGTGGGATGAACCTGTGTGGCCTTCATCTTCATCTACAGAAACTCCTGTAATATAATAGAGGTCACAAAATTATGATCTCTGATGTTTTGTTCAGCCATTCTACTTGAGTCCTAAAATGCTGTGTTGTAAAAAAAAAAAAGGTTGACATCCACCATATTAGACAGGTACAAGGACATGCAGCTTATGCCTATTTTCTTCATTTGGCCACTTCATACACAGATATAACCCAGTGGTCCCTGGAGGTATGTGAGTTGCAAATCCTACATAAACTCTTCCGACTCCTTTGCTCTCAGGGATCAACACTTCTCCATTTTATTGTCCAGGTGACTCAAGCCTTACCTGTTTTCTAAGATAACAGCTACCTACCAAAATGCAAATTTTTCTGAGGTGTTAATAGATAATAAAGGTTTAATGTGTACTTTTTGCTTAGGGTGCTTGATTTTTCATAAAAGACTAGGTAAAGGACAATGTCATAACAAATGCACTTCTGACAGCATGACCAAAGAAAATATCAAGGTATTCCCAACAGATAGAATAATTTAAATTAACAAAATAACAGCACTTTAGATTAAGAAGAAACTTAATCAAATTGGTACAGTACCATAAATGCTCATTTTATAGATTAAGAGCTCAAGAAGAAATGTAGTAATCCCATTAAATTCCAGAATCTCTAAAATAATGAAAAGCAACTTATAAAGATGTAATGGAATAATGATAAGACTATGATTGACAGGTAATTCACACATGTACAAATACATCATTATTAATCAACAGCTGAAGTTTATTAAAAAAATTCTGCTATGTAGGCAGTGTACATTTTAAGTAGGATCCTAAATCATATTGCTTGACAACTGAATTAAGGCCTTCCTTATTCCCTTTGAAAATGACCTAAATTTTTTCAGATGTCTGCTTAGAACCTTGTTTAGGTTTGTACACAAACACACATATACACTGTCTACTGAAAGACAAAGAAAATCTTTGAAAGTCAGTCTACACTTTAATTTTGACTGACAAATCATGCTTCTAATTGATCAGTTATTTTGACTGGATAACAATGTACTGATGCTAAAAGGTATTCCTGTAATGTAAACTAGAAGGCATTAAACTTCAAAACATCCCCAAAGGTGCTCAAAATAAAGAGGTAGGCATTTGTCATGAACACAAAAAGTCTGCCCCAATGATGCTTATTTATTTATCTCAGGAGAAGCTATGTATCTTTGGGATGTAATATTTATTTTAAAGAAATCAAACTACAAATTAAATTACTAACTATACATTGACATAGATAATTGATTGACAATTATGTCACATAGATTTGAAATAAAGCTCACCTGTGAGAAGATTCTACAAAAAAATACAAGTATGGAAAATAAATTCCAATGG
>NW_007258546.1:0-1418 GCF_000164805.1 Carlito syrichta
CTGCCTAGCTGGCCAGGTGACTTAACTAGCTGAAATAACTAGCTGGGCAGATGGCTACTCATCTGACTTATCTAGCTTTTTAACTAGCTAACCAGCTGTATAGCCAACTGACTTAATTATTTGACTTAACTAGCTAGCCAGCTGGTTGACAGATGACTTAACTAGCTGACATAACCAGCTACAACTCTGGCTAACCAGTTGACTTAACTAGATGGCTACCTATCTAGCCAGCCAGACAGCCAGCTGATTTATTTAGCTGACTTATGATAGCAAGCTGGCTAGCCAGCTCACTTATCTAGCTAGCTACCTACCTAGAAAACAGGTTAGCCAGTTGACTTAAAAAGGTGAATTGACCAGCTAGTCTGCTGGTTAGTAAGCTGACTTATGTTGCTACCTACCTACCTAACCAACTGGCTAGAGAGCTGATTAAACTAGCTGACTGAACCAGCTAGCCAGTTGGCTATCCAGCTGTCTTAACTTGCTGACATCACTAGCTAGCCAGGTAACTATCTAGCTGACTTAACTACCTAGCTACCTACCTTGCCAGTTGACTAGCCAGCTCTCTTAACTAGCTGAATTTACCAGCTAGCCAACTGGTTAGCCAACTGACTTCACTAGCTGACTTAACTAGTTAGCTACCTAGCTAGCTAGCTGTATTAAATAGTTAGTTAACTCACTAGATATCTAACTAGCCAGCTGGCTTAAATAGTTTGCTAACCAACTAACTACCTAGCTAACAAGTTGACTTAAATAGTTGCATAGATAGTCAGCTCTCTTAACCAGTTATATAACTAGTTAGCTTACTCGTTATCTAACGTGCTACTTAGCTGACTTAATCATCTGACTTAACTCTTTAGCTAACGAACTAGCTAGCTGATTCAACCACCTGCTTAACTCGTTAGCTAACTAGCTAGCCTGTTGACTCATCCAGCTGACTTAACTTGTTAGCTAACTGGCCAGCTAGCCTACTCAACCAGCTGACTTAACTCGTTTGCTAACTAGCATACTAACTGACTCAACCAACTGACTTAACACATTAAGTAACTAGCTAACTACCTGAATCAACCTGCTGCCTTAACCTGTTAGTTAACTATATTGCCAGCTGTCTTAACCAGCTGACTTAATTAGAAAGCTTACTTAAATAGCTGTCTTAGCTAGCTAACTACTTAGCTAGCTGACTTAAATGACTGACTTTACTAGTTAGCTAACTGACTTAACTACCTGAAATAAATATTTAGCTAACTTTATAGCTAGCTGAATAACTAGCTGACTTAACTAATTGGCTAACTAGTTAGGTACCAAACTCAAGTAGCTGAATTATATAGTTAGCTAACTAGTGAGCTAGTTGAATTATATAGCTGACTTAGCTAGTTAGCTAGGTGAGTTAGCTTGCTGACTTAAAAAATTGGCTAACGAGA
>NW_007258546.1:2499-3399 GCF_000164805.1 Carlito syrichta
CAGCCGACTAGTTTGCTGACTGGTGGCAGGACAGAGAGCCGACTAGTTAGCTGAACTAATGAAAAGCGAGTGAGCCACTCGTTAGCTGACTAGCTAGCTGAGTTTCTAGCTGACTAGTTAGCTAAGTAACTAGCTGATTTGCTAGCTGAATTAACAAGCAGGCTGACTAGCTAGCTGACTATCTAGCTGACATAACTAGCAAGCAAACTAGCTATTAAGCTGCCTAGATAGCTGACCTAACTAGCCAGGTAGCTGGCTAGTTAGCTAGCTAGCTGACTTAACTATCTAACTAAATAACTAGTTGACTAGCTAGTTGACTTAACTAGCTAGCTGACTAGCAAACTGATTACCTAGCTGACTTAACTAGCTGGCAGAATAGTCAACTGAATTGCTAGCTGAATTAACTAGCTTGCTGGCTATCTAGCTGACTTAACTAGCTGACTAGCTAGTTGGTTGGTTAGCTGGCTAGCCAGCTGACTTAACTAGCTAGCTACCTGGTTGCCTAGATGGCTAGCAAGCTGGCTTATCTAGCTTGAAACCTGACTGGATAGCTGGCTAGGATGATGGCAAGCTAGATAGTGGACTGGCCAGCTGGCTAGCCAGCTGGCTTAAATAGCCAAACGACTGTCTGGACAGTTGGGTAGCCAGCCAGCTTAATTAGCCAGCCACCCTGATGCTCAACCCGCTAGCAAGCCAGGTTAACTAACTGGCCACCTAACTCTCCAGACTGCTAACCAGCCGGCTTAACTTGTCAGCCACCTAGCAAGCCAGCCAGCTAATCAACTGACTTAACTAGCTGACTTAATTAGATAACCATCTGTCTAGCCAGCTGGATTAGCTAGCTAGCCATCTAGCTAGCCAGCTGGCTATCCAGTTAGCATAATTTGTTGACTTAACTAG
>NW_007258546.1:4396-5270 GCF_000164805.1 Carlito syrichta
TCAGCTGAATTAACTAGTTGATTGACAAGCTAGGCATCTGGCCAGCCAGGTGACTAAAGTAGCTGACTTAGCTAGCTATCCAGCTGGCTAGCCTGCTGAATTAACTAGCTCTTTACCTCTAGCCACCAGGATAACCAACTGACTAAACTAGCTGACTTAATTAGCTAGTCAGCTGGCTAGTAAAGTGACTTAACTCGGTGACCACCAGCTATCCAGCTGGCTCTGTAGCTAAATTAACTAGGTGACTTTTTTAGCTAGCCAGCTGTCTAGCCAGCTGACTTAACTAGCAAGTTACCTAGCTAGCCAACTGGCTAGTGAGCTGACTTAACTAGGTGACTTAACTAGTCAGCCAGCTGGCTAGACAACTGACATAACGAGCTAGCTACCTAGCTAGCAAGCTGGCTAGCCAGCTGACTTAACTAGATGACTTAACTATCTAGCCAGCTGCTAGCCAGCTGGCTAATTGCCTAGTTACCTAGTTAGGCAGCAGGCTAGCCAGCTGACTTAACTGGCTGATGTAATGAAGTAGCCTGCTGGCTAGCCATGTGACTTAACTAGCTGACTGAAATAGCTGGCTTTCTTGCTAGTCAGCTGAATGAACTATCTTGCTATATAGCTAGCCAGCTGACTAGACAGCCGACTTAACTAGGTGACTTAACTAGTTAGCCTGCTGTCTAGTGAGTTGACTTAAGTAGCAAGATACCTAGCTAACAAGCTGGGAAGTTAGCTGACATAACTAGGTGATTTAACTAGCTAGCCAGCTGTCTAGACAGCTGACTTAACAATCAACCTACCTAGATAGCCAGCTGTCTAGCCAGCTGACTTAACTAGGTGACTTAATTACCTTTCCAGCTGACTAGCAGGCTTACCTAAC
>NW_007258547.1:0-3079 GCF_000164805.1 Carlito syrichta
GAAAGCAGGTCAGCTAGTTAAGAGGGCAAGTTAACTCAGTTGGCTAGTCAGCTGGCTAACTAGTTAGTGACCTAGTTAAGTCAGTTGGCTGGCCAGATGGCTAGCTAATTAAGTCAGCTAGTTAAGTTAGCTGGCTATCTAGGTAGCTAGAGAGGTAGAGAGCTAGTTGCACCAGCTGGCTAGCCAGTTGTATAACTTGGTAAGTCAGGTAATTTTGTCATCTGATTGGACAACTGCATAGATAGTTTACCAAATTGTTTTTCAGCCTGCTTACCAGTTTCCTAGATAGTTTTGTCACCTGGTTAATTCAGTTGGCTAAACTGCTCACTTGGTAGTCAAAAAGCTAGTCAATTCAGATAGCTAGACAGCTGGCTAGCTAGATATTTCAGCTTCTCAAGTCAGCTGGCTACCTAGGTAGCTAGCTAGTTAAGTCAGCTCTTTATGTCAGCTGGCTAGATACTTAAGTCAGCTAGATAAGTCGTCTAACTAGCTAAATAGCTTGCTAGGTAGCTTGCAGTTATTTCAGGTTTTAAGTCAGCTGACTATTTAGGAAACTAGCAAGTTAAGTTAGTTAAGTGAGCTGGTTAGCTAGTTAATCAGTTTTTTAAGTCAGCTGGCTAGCCAGCTTTCTAGATGGGTAGCTAGCTAGTTAAGTCAGCTGGCTAGCCAGCATGTTAGCTAGGTAGCTAGGTTGTTAAGTCAGCAGACAAGACAGTGGGATAGATAGGTAGCTAGCTACCTAAGTCAGCTGACTAACCTGCTGTCTATCTACTGATGTCATCTAGTTCAGTCAGCTGGCTATCCAGCTGGCTAATGAATTAAGTCACATAGTTGAGTTAGCTGGCTAGCCAGCTAGTTAGCTGGTTAAGTCAGCTAGTTAATTCAAGGGGATAGCCATCTGGGTAGCTAGGCAGTTAGCTAGTTAAGTCAGTTGGCTAGCCAGCTGGCTTGCTGGTTAACTCAGCTAGTTAAGTCAGCTGATTAGCTACCTGGCTATGTAGGTAGCTAGCTAATTAAGTCTTCTGGTTAGCCGACTGCTTAGTTAGTTATGTCACTGAGTTAAGTGAGCTGGCCCAGCTCACTTAGGTGTCTAGCTCGTTAAGCCACCTGGCTAGCCAGATGGCTATCTAGTTAAGTCAGCTCGAGAGCCGACTGGCTAGCTAGGTTGCTGGCAAGATAAGTCGTCTGGTTATCAGTCTGTTCAGTTAGGTGGCCACCTAGTTAAGTTGGCTGGCTAGCCAGCTGAACAGCAGGGTTGTTAGTTAATCTGGCAGGCAATTCGACTGTACAGTCATCCAGCTTACTATTTATGCTGGCTACCTATCCAGTTGGTCAGCCCACTAGCTAGCTAGCCGGCTGCCTAGCCAGCTAGTCAGCCAGGTAGCTAGCTCTTTAAGACAGCTTGTTAGCCATCTAGCCAACCAGGGAGCTAGTTAGTTAAGTCAGCTGACTCACCAGCCAGACAGTCTACTAGCTAGTCAGCTAGTTAAGTCAGCTATCTAGCCACTTAGCTAGTTAAGTCAGTTACGAAATCAGCTAACTATTCATCTACCGAGTTAAGTCAGCTAGCTAGTCAGGTTGATAGTCAGCTAGCTGGTTGAGTCAGCTAGCAAGTCAGCTAGCTATTCAGCTAGATAGTTAAGTCAGCTAGCCAGCTAACTACACAGTTAGCAAGCTAGTTAAGTCAACTAGTTAGACAGCTGGATAGCTTGTTTGCTAGCTAGTTATGTCAGCTTGATACCCAACCAACTAGTCAGCTAGCTAGTTAAGTCAGCTATCAAATCAACAAGGTACTTTACTAACTAGGCTGCTATCAACTCAGCTAGCTGCTCAGCTAACTAGTGGGCTCACTCAATTTCCATCAGGTCAGGTAGCTAGTCGGCTTGCTCACCTGACAACAATTCAGCAAACTAGTCAGCTCGCTCACCAGCCAAAAAGGCAAATAACTTGTCAGCTTGCTCGCAGGCCAACAGGTCAGCTAACTAGTTTGCTTCCTCACCAGCTGACTAGTTAAGTCAGCTCAGCAGTTGGCTCGCTTACTGGTTGACTAGTTATGGCAGCTCACTGGTCGACTCAATCGCTGGTCAACTAGTTAAGTCTTCTGAACTGTTGACTCACTCGCCAGCTGTCTAAATTTAGCTTACCAGTCAGTTCACTAGCTGGCCGATTAGTTAAGTCAACTGACTAGTCAGCTCATTCACTGGCCAACTATTAAATCAGTTGACATGTCGGCTCACTCACCAGTCAACTAGTTAAGTCAGCTGACAATTCTGCTCACTCTCTGGCCAACTAGTTAAGTCATGTCAGCTGAAGGTTCATTTGCTGGCCAACTAGTTAAGTCAGCTAAATGGTCAGCCTGCTCTCCGACCAACTTGTTGAGTCAGCTAACCAATCAGCTGACTAATCAGTCACCTTTTCAGCTGAAAAGTTAGCTAAGCTAACTACTCAGGCGACAAGTTAGGCCAGCTAACTAGTCGACCTACTAATTGGATGAATAGTTAGTTCAGCACACCGGCAAACCAACTAATTAACTGAGCTAATTAGTAGGCCAACATGTCAGTCAAATATTTGACCCAGCTCACTAGTCAGCCGAGTAGTTGGCAGTGTTAAGCCAGCTAACAAGTCTACCGCATTCAGTCAACGTTTTAAACCAGCTAACTAGTCTGCCGACTCTTCACCCAACAAGTTAAGTCACCTAGCTAATTCGTTAACCAACTAGTTAAGACAGACAATATACTCATTAACCAACTAGTTACAACAGTTAGCTAACACATTAACCAACTTGTTAAATTAGCTAGCTATCTCGTTAGCCAACTAGTTAAGTCAACAAATTAAGTATGCTAGCTAAACAGCTAGCTAGTTAAGTCAGCTACCTAAGTCAGTTAGCTCACTAATTAGCTAACTATTTAAGACAGTGTTTTAAGCCTTCTACATAAGTAGTTAGGTAATTAGTTAAGTCATCTAGCTATTAAGCTAGATAAAAAGTTAGCTAACTTTTTAAAACAGGTAGTTAAGTCAGCTAGCTCTCTAGTTAAGTAAGCCAGTTAGGTCAGCTAGCTAAGTAGTTAAGTAAGCTAAG
>NW_007258548.1:0-5409 GCF_000164805.1 Carlito syrichta
GAGGGTGACTCCTTGCACTGGGTGGCAGGAGTAGTGCTGGTGGTGGAGGTGGTGATTATTTCTATTGGTAGTCAGAATCCTAGTGTGTCAACCAGGCCTGATCACAGGCTCATGGCCACCACAGACTCCACCTCCCGGGCTCAGGCGATCTCCTGCCTTGGCCCCCCAAGTGGCTGTAACCACAGGCCTGTGCCACCACACCTGGCTAATCTTTGAATTTATGTTTGATGACCAAGATGAGGTCTCGCCCAGGTCCTGGGCTGGTCTCGAACCCACAGGCTCAGGCCATTCACTTGCCTCAGACTCCAAAGGGCTGGGACAACAGGCTGAACCCCTGAATTAGGTGTGTGGTTGTTGTGGTGGTGGGTGGTATTATTCTGCGTCAGAGTCCAGCTCTGTCCCCCAGGCCAAAGCACAGGGGCCCACTCTCGGCCACAAAGGACTGGACAGACTGGGCTCCAGCAATCCTCCCACTGTGGTTTCCTGAGTGACCAGAACGACAGGCGTTCACCACCATGCTTGGCTCATTTTGCTGGTTTCTGGTATGGATGAGGTCTCGCCAAAGTGCCGGGCTGGACTGGATCCAGGGGGCTCAGGCCATCTTCTCTCCTTGGCCTCCCAAAGTGCCGGGGTGACAGGTGTGAGCTCTCGTGCATGGCCTTCAGTCCCCTCTCATGGCGCTACCACAAGACCCTATTCCTTCAGTTGACCCACTACCATGGAGAGTGCAGCCAGAGTCTCCTGCCAAGCAGGCCCCAGCTGACCACCTGGTGCAGGGCATGTCTCCACCAGGGCGCCTACCCCTCTGCACCTGATTCATTCCATAGAGTGAACCGCACGGTCCTCCCAGGGACTGCCTCAGGGAATCTGAGACTTGACTCTAAAAACTTTGGGGGGCAAGGATGGCTGGGTGATTCACGCCTGTCCCTTTGGCTCTCAGGGAGGCTGAGACAGGAGATGGCCAGAGCCTGGTGGCTCAAGACCAGCCTGGACACCATAGCAAGGCCTCACCTCGACCCCAAGCAAAACCCATAAAACCTTGCCTGAGAGCAGACCTCTGTGGGAGGTTCTCCTCTGGTCCAGAATTCAAGACCAGGCAGGAACACCAGGATGTCAACTAAATGGAAAGCCTGTGATGGTCCCAGTTTTGGAGGCCAAGGCCAAGAGTCTGGTCCGAGTCGGGTGGTTTGAGAGCAACATAGTGAGAAACATAGTGAGGAAAGAAAATAAAGAAAGAAAAAAAGAAAGAAACTAATCCATTCTTCTGCAAACCTGCACTCAGGTCTTCCCCCCCACATGTGAGGTTCCCCCAATCCCAGTATCTTCCAGACCCAACCCCCCTAATGACTGCCCCTGCTTTGTTGTGGGAGTTTTTGAGGCTCGCTTTCTGGGTTCCTACCAGCTCTCCTCTCAGAAGTGAGAAATGTGTCCAAGGCCAGCCAATCCTCCAAATCGGCAAAGAGGATCTTCTGTGCAAAAAGGTCAGGGACACATCCCTCACCTGGGGACATTTCTTCCCAATTTCATTTTTCCTGGCTCAAAAGCCAGTCACCCTTTGAATACACTATGCGCAATTGAGAATCTGTGCACGATTCTGATGTTCTTGAAGACAGAGTCTGGCTCTGTGGCTCAGGCTGGGTCCTGGGGACATGACTGTCAAAATCACGAGCTCTGACAATCCTCCAGCTTCAGCCTCCAGAGTGGCCAGGACAACGGGCACCATGACCCCAGATCCCCTGTTTGGATGGGTGCAGAAATGGGGTCTCCCTGTATGGGCCACATTGCGAGACCTCATCGCTCCCTAGAATCCAAACCCTTGAGTCATGCTTGGTGGTGTCCCTGTTCCCAGCTACACGGAATGTGGTAGTCTCTGTCCTGGGGCATGCCTTTGCATCACCCTCACTGACAGAATGTGTGAGTCCATGCCATGCACCGTGGCCCACGGATGTCAGCCCCAGGCCCTGGGATGCTGAGATGGAAGGCTGCCTGGGACCCAGGATTGGAGACAAGCCCAGATGATGGAGCCAGATCTCATCTCAGCCAGAGGGCCCCAAAATAGAGATGGGTGTGGGGCCCCAAGGGTCCAGGCTGCTTGGGGACTGAGGCAAGAGGACCCCCTAAGCCCCGCAGGTCAAAGTTCCAGAAGCCACGATCAGGCTGCCGTGCTCCAACCTGGCCAACAGAGTCTCCAGCGACAAAAATGATGCTTTCAACGTGCATCACAATGTGCTTCCACGGCTACCCAGTGAAAGGGTTCATGTGGGTGGGGGATGATACTGTTGTCGGTAGAGGAAGAAACCCTCCCAAGGCCCGAATTTGGCAGATAGGGTGACCAGAACATGGGCTGACTGGAGTGTTGCTTGACTGCCTTGATCCCTCTGTGCCCCATTGCTGCCCTACGTCTGGTGAGTCTGTTCCACAAGCTTACAGGCATCTTTGCATGGGGCATGAGTATGGAGTGTGTAGGCCAGCCTTGTGGGCCGCATGGCTGAAGTCGGGGGACAGACGAGTCCAGTGACCACCCTTGAAAGCTCCCGTGAACAACATGCCAGGAAGTCGCTTTTCCTCCCCCATCCTTGATGGTGAATCTTTGTGATGGATGTCAGGCGTGGTGGTGGTGGTGGTGGTGGTGGTGGTGGTGATAGTGATTATTATTATTTGTTGC
The DNA here is from genome assembly GCF_000164805.1 of Carlito syrichta. NCBI lineage: Eukaryota > Metazoa > Chordata > Mammalia > Primates > Tarsiidae > Carlito > Carlito syrichta. The sequence goes on from NW_007258548.1 coordinate 2,666, forward strand.
CGGAATCCTGCTCTGTCGCCCAGGTTGGAGAACAGGAGCACGCACACAACCACCAGATACCAACTGCCTTGCTCAGACAATGCTCCCACATCGGCCCACGAGTGGCTGGAACAACAAGCGTGCACCACCATGCTCAGCTCATTTTTTGGGCTTCTTTTAGAGATGAGGTCTCGCCTACATCTCTGGGCTGGTCTTGAACCTGGGGGCTCAGGCCATCCTCTTACCTCGGCCTCCCAGAGCACAGGGATTACATTTGTGAGTCCCTGTGACTGGGCTCCACATCACTCTCGGGACCCCATGGTGAGGCCTGCTCTATCCAATGACCCGGGACCCTGGAGAGGTCGACTGGAGTCACCTGCTGAGTTCTTACCGGGTGAGCACCTTGTGAAGGGGTATGTCTTCCTGGGGCCACCCACTCCTCTGCCCACCTCATTCCCCATGGTGGACCCACTCGCTACTCCCAGGGGATGCCTCTGGGAAAGGGAGGATGTCACTCTCAAACTTTCAGTGGGGTAGGGACAGCCAGGTAACTCATGCCTGTCTCCTAGGCACTCGGGGAGGCCAAGACAGGAAGATTGCCAGAACCCAGGAGTTTGAGACCAGGATGGACACCATAGCAAGCCCCCATCTCGACCCCAAGCAAAACCCAGAAAACCTTGGGTGGGGGTAGGCCTCGGTAGGGGGATCCCCTCCGACCCAGATTGAAGACCAGGCTGGAAGACCAGGATATCAACCAAATGTCAAGCCTGTGATCCTAGCAGTTTGGGAGGCCTGGGCCAAGAGGATGGCCTGAGTTGGACTGTTGGAGAGCAGCCTGGGAAACCTAGTCAGGAAAGAAAAGAAAGAAAGAAAAAAAAGAAAGGAAGGAAGGAAGAAAGGAAAGAAAGAAATTCATTCTCCTGCAAACATTCTGCCCTCAGTTCTTCCCACCCATGCTTCCCATATGAGGGTCCAACAAGTTCGGCACCTTCCAGCCCAAACCCCCCACAAGGGATGTTGCCACTTTAGTTGGGGGTTCCCAAGGTTTCCTGGAAGGGATTCTACTGACTCTCCTCTCTTAGGTGAGAAATGTGCCCCAGGCAGGCCGATCCTCTGACTGGGAAAAAAGGACCTTCTTCCAAGAAAGACCTGGGACACATCCCTCACCTGGGGACATTTCTTCATTCCCAGTCCCATTTTTCCTGGCTCTAAAGACAGTCGTCCTGTGAACACACCACGCACAGGTGAGAATCTGTGTATGTTTCTGATGATTTTGGAAACAGAATCTGGCTCTGTGATCCAGACTGGGGCCCTGGGACAAGACCGTCGTTGATCACCAAACTAGAAATCGTGGGCTCCAGCAATCTTCCCACCTCCATGACCAGAGTGGCTGGGATGATGGACACCTCTAACCACGCCCCCTTTTTGGATGGGTGGGGTCTCCTGCGTGGTCCATGTTGCCCTTCAGCTCCTGGCTCCAGTCATCCGCCCGACTGGGACTTCCAGAGCACTGGAATTCCAGGCGTGGGACACCATGCCAGGCCTTCTGGTTCATTTTCGATGAAGGATTGAGTCAGGGCTAGGTGGCTTTTAGAGACTGAGGCCACTGGCAGGCCCAATCCTGAGGGCTGAGAAACTCCCTGGCACCTCGGCAAGAACTCATCTCTACCCTCTATCCCAAATAATCTCCAAATAATCTCCATGTGGTGGCATGCCCCTGTCGTTCTGGCTCCTTGGAAAGCCAGGGAAAGGCTCGGCAGATCAAGGCGACCTGAAACTCTGGTGGCCAGGAACAAGCCATCGACCCCCAGCCTGGGCGATGGAGTGAGACTCCAACTCAAAGAAAAAAAGGAGAGCATCTATTTGATTATGGATCTGGGATCATCGTAAACAGACCAGAATCATTTGTGAAGAAAGCCACAGATTGACCCTAGGGTTGTCAAAAGATGGTGGATCAGCAGACAATCGGACTGTGGCTTTGGGAGACAGAGGTGGCAGAACTCTGGAACCTGGGATTGCAAGACCAGCCTGGGGCACGTAGCAAGACCTCATCGCTCTCCTGGATGCAAACACTGGAGTCACAAGTGGTGGCACCCGCGTCCTGGTTACATGGGTTGCAGTAGCCTCTGTTCTGGGGCATTCCATTGAATCGCCCCTGCTGATAGAACATAGGAGTCCAGACCAGACACCGTGGCTCATGGCCCTCAGACCCACACTCTGGCATGCCAAGGCTGGAGGTGACCTGAGCTCAGGGGTAGGAGACTAACATAGGCGACGTGACCAGATCTCGTCTTGGTGAGAGGTCCCATAATCGAATCAGGTGTGGTGGCCCTGGAGCCCTGGCTTTTCAGGGGCCAAGGTGGGAGGACCACCTGAATCCCATGGGTCAAGGCCACAGGAGCCATGATCATGCCGCCACACTCCAGCTTGGGTGATGGTGACTCTGGCATCAAAAAGATGCCTCCCAAGTTTGTCACAATGGGTGACCATGGCTCCCCTGGGAAAGGGCCGTGTGGGCGTGAGATGATGGAGTGATTGGGAAAGGAAGGGGCCCTTCCCTGGTCCAAAGGTGGCAGACCGGGCGACCAGAATTTGGCTGGCTGCGGTGTTGCTGTACTGCCTTCATTGCTCTGTGCCCGATGGTCACCCTAATTCATGGCTGTCTGTTCCTTGAATTCACACATGTATTTGCCATGGGGCACAAGTATGAAGTGTGGTGCAGACATTCTGGGATGTGTGGCCGAAGGCATGGGATGGACGTGCCC
>NW_007258548.1:5626-9192 GCF_000164805.1 Carlito syrichta
GATAGGCAGGTAAGTACCTTTCCCTCTCCCATCCTGAAGATAAATCTTGCACTGGGTGGCAGGGGTGGTGGTGGTGGCAGTGCTGGTGATTATTACTCTTTGGAGTCGGAATACCGCTCTGTCACCAAGGCTGAGCACAGGGGCATGCTCACAGCCACCGCAGACTCCACCTGTTGGGCTCTGGTGATCCTCCCTCCTCGGTCCCTGTAGTGGTTGGAATGACAGACCTGCGCCACCATGTCCGTCTAATCTTTGGATTTATATTTGGTGGCCGAGACGAGTTCTTGCTCAGTGTCCCGGACTGGTCTTGAACCTGCAGGCTCAGGCCGTCCACTCACCTCTGCCTCCAGACAGCCAGAATGCCAGACTGAGCTCCTGAGCTCAGCCTGTGGTTGTGGTGATGGTAGTTGGTACTATTATTCTGGTTGAAGACTCATTTGTTACTCAGGTGAGAGAGCAGTGGCCCATTCTTGGACACTGTGGCCTTCACCTAAAGGGCTTGAGTGATCCTCCTGCAGCAGCCTCCTGAGTGGCCAGAATGACAGGTGTGTGGCACCACACTGTGCTCATTTTGCTGGTTTCTTGCAGAGATGGTGTCTCACCAAGATGCCCGGGCTGGTCTTGAACTCAGGGGCCCAGGCCATCCGCTTGCCTTGGCCTTCCATAGTGCAGAGATGACAGATGTGAGCCCCGATACCTGTGCTTCACACACCTCTCAGGGCCCCACTGCAAGGCCCACTCCCTTCAGACGACCTGGGACCCTGGAGTGGGTAGCCAGAGTCGCCCACAAAGCCCACCAAGAGAGAGCATCTGGGGTAGGTGCGTGTCTCCACCAGAGCACCCACCTCTCCACCCACCATGTATCCCAGGATGCACCCGATCACTCCTCCCTGGGGTCCACTCAGGGATTGGGAATGCGTGTATCTCAAACCATCGGAGTGGGTTGCCGTTCTACTCATGCCTGTCTCCTCAGCACTCAGGGAGGCAGAGGTGGAAAGATGACCGGAGACAGGGAGCTGAGACCAGGCTGAATACCATAGTAAGCCACAGCCTCGACCACAAGCAAAACCCAGAAAACCTGGGTTGAGGGCAGATCTCAGCAGGAGGATTGCCTCAGGCCCAGAGTTCAAGACCAGGAAGGAAGACCAGGATGGCAACCAAGTGGAAAGCTTGTGATTGCAGCAGTTTGGGAGGCCAAGGCCGAGGGGAAGGCCTGAGTTGGGGGGTTTGAGAGCACTAACGACTACCTAGTGAGGGAACAAAGAGAGAGAAAGAGGAAAAGAAAGAAAGAGAGAAAGAAAGAAAGAAAGAAAGAAAGAAAGAAAGAAAGAAAGAAAGAAAATCTAAGTCAACAAAAATCTATTCTCCTGCAAACCTTCTTCCCTCAGTCCTTTCCCCCCTGCCCCCCCATATATGAGAGTCCCCCAAGCTTGGTACCCTCCAGCCCCAACCGCCCCAATGGCAGATCCCACTTTGGTATGGGAGGTCATGAAGCTCCCTGGCCAGCTTCCTGCCAGTTCTCCTCTATGAGGGTAGAAATGTTCCAGCCTGGGTGATGGAGTGAGACTCCGACTCAAAGAAAAAAAGGAGATGTGTATGGAGATGGGATCATAATGAACAGACAGAGGTCATTTGGGAAGGAGGCCCAACCTTGAGTCTAGTGTTCCTGAAAGACCGTCAATGGACAGAAAATAGGGCTGTGTCTTTGAAAAGTTAAAGCAGGGGACAGCTGGAGCCCGGGAGTTCAAGATCAGCCTGGGCCACATCGCAAGAACTAGTCACTCCCCAGAATGTGAACACTGGAGTCATGCATGGTGATGCCCCCGACACCGACTACCCGGGATGCGGTGGCCTCCATCGCAGAACATTCCTTTGCATTGCCCACGCTGACAAACATACGAGTCCAGGCCAGGCACTGTGGCTCAAGGCTGTCAGCCCCATGCCCTGGGAGCTCAGAGGTAGGAGGCTGTCTGAGCCTAGGGCTACGTGGCCAGACCTCATCTCGGTGAGATAGCCCCCAAACTGGGTCAGGCATGATGGCCCATGGAGTCCCGACTTCTCAGGGTCAAGGCAGGAGGATCACCTGAGCCCTGCAGGTCAAGGCCCTGGGAGCCATGATCGTGCCCTCTTGCCCAAGCCTGGCAGATGGAGACTCCAGCACACAAAAGACGCCTCCCATGTGCATCACAATGGGTGTCCACGGCTCCCCAGGGAAATGTCTGTGTGGGCAGGAGACAATGATGTGATCAGGAGAGGAAGGACCCCTCCCCACACCCGAAGGTTGAAAACAGGGCAACCAAAACATGAGTTGGCTGTGGCGTTGCCAGACCACGTTGACTGCTCTGTGCCCAATGGGTCCATAGCTTGTGGCCATCTGCTCCGTGAGCTCACACACAACTTTCCTGTGGGTCACAAATGCAGAGGGTGGAGGAAAACCTTCTGGGTCGTTTGGCTGAAGGCACGGGATGGATGTGCCCAGTGGTCACCTTTGAAATTTCCCATAAATGACACATAGGTCAGTGCATTTTCCTCTCCCATCCCTGAAGGGTGACTCCGCATGCTGGGTGGCAGGGGTGGTGGTAGTGGTGGTGGTGGTGATTAGTATTATTTGAAATCGGATTCCCCACTTTGTAAGACCAAAGTGCAGGGGCACACTCACAGCCACCACGGACTCCACCTGCCAGGCTCAGGTGATTATTCTGTCTCGAACCCCAGAGTGGCTGGAAACACAGGCCTGTGCCACCATGCCTGGATAAACTTTGGATTTATTTTGGATGGCCGATATGGGTTCTGGCCCCATGTCCCAGGCTGTTGTTGAACCAGAAGACTCCTGCTGTCCACTCACCTGTGCCTTCAAAGTGCCTGGATGCCAGGCTGAGCCCCTGAGCCTGGCCTGTGGTTGCAGTGGTGGTTGTGGTTGTTATTATTATTGCAAGTTGGAGTCCCGCTCTGTAGCCCAGGCTATGGCACTGGGACCTGCTCTCAGTCACTGGGGCAACCACTGGCTGGGATCTGGGGATCCTCCCACCACAAGCCTCTGAGTGGTCTGAGTGAAAAGCCTGTGACACCAAGCTCGGCTCATTATTTTGCATTCTTGTAAAGATGAGGTCTCGCCAAGGTGCCTGGGCTTGTCTCTAAACCAGGGGCTAAGGCCATCCTATCACCTCGGCCTACCAGTGAGCTGGGATGACTGGTGTGAGCCTGGGCACCTGACCTCCACACCACTCTAGGGGATGACCGTGAGGCCTGCTCCCTTCTGATGACCTGGGACCCCAGAGAAAGCAGCCAGATTCGTCTGCCGAGCCCTTCATGGGGGGAGCACCTGGCACATGACTGTGTCTCTGCCAGGGCATGCGCATCTCCACCCTACTCGTTCCCCAGGGTGGACCCACTCACTCATCCCAGGGGACAACTTGGTGAAAGGGTGGGTGTGACTCTCGAACCTTCAGTGGGGCATGGATGGCCGGGCAACTCACGCCTCTCTCCTTGGCACTTGGGGAGGCTGAGATGGGAAGATGGCCAGAGCCTGGGAGCTTGAGTCAAGACTGAACACTATAGCAAGACAC
>NW_007258549.1:0-329 GCF_000164805.1 Carlito syrichta
GTTCAGGGATGCCTGGCAACTCTCTCACGTCTTCTTGGCATTCAGGGAGGCCGAGACAGGAAGATGGCTGGAGCCTGGGAGCTCCAGACGAGGCTGGACACTATAGCAAGACCCCACCTCAACTCCAAGTAAAACCCAGAAAACCTTGGGTGAGGGCAGACATCAGTGAGAGGATCACTTCTGGCCCAGAATTCAAGACCAGGCAGGAGACCAGGAAGTCAATGAAATGGAAAGCCAGTGATCACAGGACTTTGGGAGACCATGCCAAGAGAGGAAAGGAAAGAAAGAAAGAAAGAAAGAAAGAAAGAAAGAAAGAAAGAAAGAAAGAA
>NW_007258549.1:1029-1719 GCF_000164805.1 Carlito syrichta
ACACACCAGGCCTACTAGTTCGTTTTCAAGGAAGGGATCAAGGCCAGGATCTGGAGCTCCGCCTCACCATCCCAGCACTTTGAGAGGACTAGATCAGCATCTCAAGACCTGCCCAGGCACCTCAGTGAGACTCATCTTTACCCTCCATCCTAAAAGAGCCAGGCATGATGGCATGCACCTATTGCTCTGGCTCCTAAGAAGGCAGGGGAAAGGCTCACAGGAACACAGCAGGTCAAGGCTGCTGTGGCTGGAAGTGAGGCACCACCCTCCAACCTGGGCAATGGAGTGAGACTCTGAATCAAAGAAAAATGAAAAAAGGAAGAAAAATAAGAGGATCCATTTGTGAATGGAGTTGGGATCATCATGAACAGCCAGAGATCATTTTGGAAGGAGGTCCCAGCCTAGGGCCTAGAGTTCCTGAAAGAAGGTGCATCGGCAGACAATCGGGCTGTGACTTTGGGAGACCGAGATGGGGGACTGTTGAAGCTCAGGGGTTCAAGACCAACTTGTGCCACGTAATGAGATCTAGTCACTCCCAAGGACGCAAACACTGGACTCGTGCAAGGTGGTGTCTGTGGTCCCGGCTACATGGGATGCAGTGGCCTCTATCCCAGGGTGTTCCTTTGTTTCACCTCCATGACAGAACATGCGATTCCCAGCTGGGCATTGTGACTCATGGCTATGAACCCG
>NW_007258549.1:1895-8682 GCF_000164805.1 Carlito syrichta
CCCTACCAGGTCAACAGAGATTTCAGCGACAAAAAAGACACCTCCCACGTGTGTCACGACTGGCATCAATGCCCCACTAGCAAAAGGTCTGCGTAGGCGGGAGACAATGGAGTGATCGGGAGAGGAAGGAACCCTCCCCCCACCTGAATTTGGCAGAACGGGCAACCGGGACCTGAGCTGGCTGCAGCATTTTCAAGCCTGTTTGATCATCCTGTGTCCAACGGCTGCCCTAACTTGGTCTGTCTGTTCCATGAGTTCACACGCATCTTTGCCATGGAGTGTGGAGGCGGCCTTATGGGAATGCTTAGCCGAAGGCACAGGATGAACTGACCAGTGGCAACCTTTGAAACCTCCTGCAAATGACGGGGAGGAAGTGCCTTTTTCTCTCTCATCCCTGAGGGTGACTCTTCTCACTGGGTGGCAAGGGTGGTGGTGGTGGTGCTGATTATTATTATTAGGAGTCAAAATCATGCTCTGTCACCCAGACCTTAGTGCAGGGGCACACTCAAGGTCACTGCAGACTCCACCTGCCAGGCTCAGGTGATTGTCCCAAAATGTCTCCCTGAGTGACTGGAACCACAAGTCTGCAACACCACAACTGGCTAATCTTTGGTTTTATTTTTGGTGGCTGAGACACAGTCTCGCTCAGTCTCCTGAGCTGATCTTCAATCCAGAGGCTCAGGCCATTTACTCGCCTTGGCTTCTGAAGGGCCAGGATGCCAGGCTTAGCTCCTGAGCCTGGCCTGTGGTTGTGGCAATGGTGGTTGGTGTCATTTTGCTGAGTCAGTGTCATGCACTGTCTCCCAGGCCAGAATGCAGTGGCCTGCTCTTGGTCACTGCAGCCCCCATTGGTTGGGCTCCGGTGATCCTTCCACCATGGCCTCCAGAGTGGGTGGACAGAGAGGCATGTGCCACCACTCTTGGCTCATTTTTTTGGCTTCTTGTAGAGATAAGCTCTCACCAACTGCCCAGGCTGGTCTTGAACGCAAGGGCTCAGGCTATCCTCTCACCTCAGCCACCCAAAGTGACGGGATGACATGCATGAGCCCCCATGACCAGGCTTCACACCCCTCTTGGGGTCCCACCGAGAGTCCTGAACCATTCAGATGACCCTGGAACCTAGAGAGGGCAGCTGGAGTCACCCGCTGAGTCCACCATGCAGAAGTGCCTGGTGCAGGGGTGTGTCTCTGCTGGGGTGTCCACACCTGCACCTGCCTCGATCCCCAGGGCAGACCTGCTCTCTAATCCCAAGAGTGGCATTGGGGAAAGGGAGAACGTGACTCTCAAACAGTTGTGGGGGCCAGATGGGCGACTCATGCCTGTCTCCTCACATTTCAGGGAGGCAGAGAAGGGAAGATGGCAGAAGCCTGGGAGCTGAGACTGGGCTGGAGACCATAGATAGCCCTAACCTGAACCCCAAGCAAAACTCAGAAAACCTTGCATGAGAGTAGGCCTCGGTGGGAGGATCGCCTATAGCCCAGATTTCAGGACTAGGCAGGAAGACCAGGATGTCGACCAAATGGAAAGCCTGTGATTGCAGCAGTTTTGGAGACCCAGACTGAGAGAATCGCCCAATTTGGGCAGTTTGAGAGTGACCTGGGCATCCTAGGGAGGAAGGAAAAGAAAGAAAGAAAGAAAGAAAGAAAGAAAGAAAGAAAGAAAGAAAGAAAGAAAGAAAGAAAGAAAGAAAGAAGAAAATAAAGAAAGAAATGCATTCTTCTGCAAACCTTCTGCCCACTGTTCTTCCGCCTCCGACCCCCACATGTGAGATTCCCCCAACCTCGGAACTCTCCAGCCCCAACCTCTGGTGCTCAGCCTTGTCATCCCAGTGCTTTTGGGGGCAAAGGCCAGGGGCTGGCACAAGCCCCCGGGCCGAGACCCACCCAGACACCTGGCAAGATTCGACTCTCCCCTTCATCCCAAATGACCAGGTGTGGTAGCATGCGCCTGTCATTCCGTCTCCTCAGAAGCCACAGGAAAGCTCACTGTATCCTGGCAGGCCAAGGTTGGAATGGCCTGGAGCAATCCAGTGCCCTCCAACCTGGGAGACGGAGTAGGACTCCAACTCAAAGAAAAAATGAAAAAAGCAAAAAAAGGTAGAGCATCCATTTGTGTATGGAGTTGAGATCTCCTCGACATTCGGGGAGGCCAAGATGAGAAGATTGCTGGAGCCCAGAGGCTTGAGATCAGGCTAGACACCATAGAAAGCCCCGAACTCAAGTCCAGGCAAAATCCAGATAAACTTTTGACCAACATCTCCCCATTTCTCCCATCCCCCACCCATATATATTTTAGAATCAGCTTTCTGATTTTCATTTAAAAGTTGGTTGAGGTTACATTGGATTACTTTGGGGAGAAATGCCATTGTCATGATATTGAGTCTCTATCAAGCCTCGGGTGGAGGATCGCCTCCGGCACAGAGTTCAAGACTCGGCAAGAAGAAAAGGATGTCAACTAAATGGAAAGCCTGTGATTGCAGAATTTTGGGCGTCCCAGGCTGATACAATGGTCCAAGTTGGGCAGTTTGAGAGCAGCCTGGGCAACCTAGAGAGGAAAGAAAAGAAAGAAAGAAAGAAACAAAGAATGACTGAAAGGGAGAAAGAATGAAAGGAATGAAGGAAGGAAGAAAGGAAAGAAAGATAGAAAGAAAGAAAGAAATCCATTCTTCTGCAAACCTTCTTCCCCCAGTCCTTCCCACCTCCCCATATAAGAGGGTTCCCCCAGCTCAGCACCCTCCAGCCTCAACCCCCCCATGGCAGCACCTCTTTGGTGCAGAAGTTCACGAGCCTCCATGGCCAGTTTCCTCCGGCTCTCCCAATCTCATTTTTCCTAGTTCTAAAACCAGTCACCCTGTGAACACACCAAGAGCATTTGAGAATCCGTGTAAAATTCTGATGTGTTTGGAGATGGCGTCTTTCTCTGTGGTCCTGACTGGGGCCTGGGGACATGACCATCATTCTCTGCCACCTTGAAATTGCAGGCTCCAGTGATCCTCCCACCTCAGCCTCCAGTGTGGCCAAGATGATTGGCACCTTGACCCAAGACTCCCTGTTTGGATTTGTGCGGAGATGGGATCTCCCTGCAAGGCACGAGTTGGCCCAGGCTGACCGTGGTCTCCTGGAAGTCATCCATCCCCCTGTAAGCATCCCCGAGCACTGGGACTTCTGGCATGGACTGCCAAGTCAGGCCTTCTGGTTCATTTTCGATGAAGGATCAAAGCTGAGCTTGGGAGATCAGTCTTGTCATCCCATCATTTTGGTTGTTTGGGGCCTGCTGCTCTCCTCAGTCCATGGGCCGATAACTGCCCAGGCACCTCAGTGAGACCTCATCTCTACCTTCCATCAGTAATGTGCCAGGCATGGTGGCAGATGCCTGTACTTCTGGCTCCTCATTAGGCCGAGGAAAAGCCTGCCAGAGTCCAGCGCCCTGAGGCCGCAGTGGCTGGGAGAGAGCCACTGCCCTCCACCCTGGGTGAAGGAGTGAGACTCTGACTCAAAAATAAAAAAGGAATAAAGGAAAAAAAGGAGAGCATCCATTTGTGTATGTAGTTGCGATCATCATGAACAGACAAAGATCATTTGGGAAGTAGGCCGCAGCCTTGAGTCTAGAGTTCCTGAAAGACAGTTGATCAGCAGAAAATCAGACTGTGGCTTTGGGAGACTGATATGGGGGATCACTGAAGCCCGGGATTTCAAGACCAGTCTGGGCCACAAAACAAGACCTCGTCACTACCCAGAATGCAAACAGGAGTCTTGCCTGGTGGCGTTCGTGGTCCTGGTTACATGGGATGCAGTGACCTCCATCCTGGGTCATTATTTGCATTGCCCCCAAGGACAGAACTTGTGAGTCCAGGCTGGGCACCCTGGCTCATGGCCATCAGCCCCAGAGCCCAGAGCCCAAGGCATGGAACCATGAGTTGGAGACCAGACTGAGCAACATCAACAGACCTCGTCTAGGTGAGAGGTTCCCAAAATCGAGGCAGGCATGGTGGCCCCAGGAGTCCAGGCTGCTTGGAGGCAGGATGACTGCCAGAGACCCACTGGTGAAGACCTCAGAAGCCACAATCATGCTGCCACGCCCCAACCAGGCCGACAGAAAACTCAGCGATAAAAAATACTGCTCCTAAGTCCATCATGACAGGCATTCACGGCTCCCCAGCCATAGCTCCACATGGGTGGCAGACGATGTAGTGATCGGGAGAAGAAGCAACCCTCCACCTGCATGAAGGTGGCAGACTGGGTGACTGGAATCTGGTTTGGCTGTGGCATTTCCCATCTTCTTTTATCGCTCTGTGCCCGAAGGACTCCCTAAATCAGGGCCACCTGTTCCTTGAGCTCACATATGTCTTTGCCGTAGGACACGAGTGTGGGGGGTGGAGGCAGGCTTTCTGGGATTCATGGACGAAGGCATGTGAATGACAGGGGGGAAGTGCATTTCCTCTCCCATACCTGCAGGTGACTCCTTGCGCTGAGAGACAGGGGTGGTGGTGGTGGCAGTGTTGGTGATTATTATGTTTTGGATTCGGAATCCCGCTCTGTCACCCAGACCTGAGCACAGGGGCACGCTCATGGTCACCACGGACTCCACCAGCTGGGCTCAGGCAATCCTCCCACCCAGTGTACCTAGTTGGCGTCAAATGTGCAGGCTCAGGTCATCCACCCACCTCGACCTCTGAATGGACGAGATGCCAGGCTGAGCCCCCTAACCTGGCCTGTAGTTGTGGTGGTGGTGGTGGGTATTATTCTTTGATGCAGCATCACACTCTGTCGCCAAGGCTTGGAGCACAGACACCTGCTCTCAGCCACTGTGGCCTCCACCGACTGGGCTCTGGTGATGTTCTTGCTGCAGCAGCCCTAATGGCCGGAACGACAGGAGTGTGCCAGTAATGTGCCAGGTATGGTGGCACACGCCTGTACTTCTGGGTCCTCAGGAGGCCAAGGAAAAGCCCACCAGATTCCAGCGGCCTGAGGCCAGGGTGGCTGGGAGAGAGCTACCGCCCTCCACCCAAAGGAGTGAGACTCCGATTCAAAGATAAAAAAGGAATAAAGGAAAAAAGAAAGAGCATCAATTTGTGTATGTAGTTGGGATCATCATGAACAGAGATCATTTGGGAAGGAGGTCCCAGCCTTGGGCCTAAAGTTCCAGGAAGACAGTGGATCAGCAGACATTCAGGCTTTGGGAGGCTGAGGTGGGGGAGTGCTGGATCCCGGGAGTTCAATACCAGCCTGGGTCACGTAACAAGAACTTGTCACTCCCTGGAGACAAAACACTGGAGTCGCACATGGTCCCAGCTACATGAGAATGCTGTAGACTCCATCCCAGGGTGTGCCTTTGCCTCGCCCCTGTCCACAGCACATGTAAGTCCAGGATGGGCACTGTGGCTCATGGCAGTCAGACCCGTGCACTGGCATTCCGAGGCTGGAGGCTGCCTGAGTCCCCAAGTTGGAGACCAGCCCAGGCGAAGTGGCCAGAACTCATCGCAGCAAGATGTCCCCAAATCAAGTCAGGTGTGGTGGACCCAGAGCACTGGCTGATTGGTGGTTGAGGCAGGAGGACTGCCTGAGGCCCACAGATCAAGGCCCTGGGAGCCACAATCATGCCATCTCAACCCAGCCACACCAAAGGAAACTCCGGTGACAAAAAAGGCACCTCTCACGTGCATCACAATGAGCATTCAGGGTTCACCAGGGAAATGTCTAAGTGGGTGGTTGATGATGGAGTGATCAGGAGAGGAAGGGTCCCTCCCCGCAACCTAGCATGGTGCCATCTGTTCCGTGAGCTCAAACACGTCTATGCCATGGGGCACTAGCGTGGAGGGTGAAGGCTGGCCTTCTGGGATGCATGACCATGTGTGGGATGGACGTGGTCAGTGGCCACTTCTGAAACCTCCTGCAAATGACAGGCCAGAAAGTACCTCTTCCTCTCCCATCCCTGAGGGTGATTCCTTGCACTGGGTGACAGGGGTGGTGGTGGTGATTATTATTAATTGGTATTGGAATCCTGCTTTGCTGCTAAGGCCAGAGAGCAGTGTCATGCTTATGGACACCACGGACTCCACCTGCCGGGCTCAGACAATCCTCCCACCTCAGCCCCCAAGAGACTAGAACCAAGGGCTGCTCCACCACACCTTCTAATCTTTGGATGTATTTTTGATGTCTGAGACGAGGTAATGCCTTGTTTCCCGGTCTGGTGTCGAACCTGCAATCTCATGCTGTCCATTCACCCGGTCTTTTGAAGGGCTGGAATGCCAGGTTGAGCCCCTGATCCCAGCCTGTGGTTGTGGTGGTAGTGGTGGTTGGTATTATTATGCTGAGTGGGAAACCCACTCTGTCACCCAGACTAGAGTGCAGAGGCCTGTTCTCAGCCACTGCATTCTCCACCTGCTGGGCTCTGGCGATCCTCCCACTGCAGGCTTGTGAGTGGCCGGAACTCCAGGTGTAAACCACCACGCTTGGCTCATTTTTTTGGCTTCATGGAGAGGTGATCTCACCATGGTGCCTAGGTTGATCTCAAACACGGGGGCTCAGGCCATTCTCTTGCCTCGTCCACCCAGAGCACTGGGATTACAGGCATGAGCCCCATACCTGGACTTCACACCCCTCTTGGGGCCCCAGCATGAGGCCCGCTCTCCTTTGATGACCTGGGACCCTGGAGAATGTGACCAGAGTTACCCACAAAGCCCTCCCCAGGGGGAGCTCTGGCACAAGGTCATGTCTCTGCCTGGGTACCCACACCTCTGCCCACTTTGTTCCCAAGTGTTGACCCAAACGATCCCACTGTAGGCTGG
>NW_007258549.1:8927-9941 GCF_000164805.1 Carlito syrichta
TGAGTCCAGGGGTTGGAGATCAGCCCTGGTAATGATGCCAGATTTCATCTTGGCGAGAGGTCCCATAAATTATGTCAAGCATGGTGGGTCCCAGAGTCATGGTGTTCAGGGACTGAGAAGGGAGGTCCGCCTGAGGCCCTCATGTCCAGGCCCCAGGAGTCATTATCATGCCGCCATATCCCAGCTCATCCAATGGAGACTCAGGCACCAAAACCATGCCTCCCACGTGCATCATGATGGGCATCCACAGCTCCCCAGGCAAAGTGCCGCTTGGGCTGTGGATGATGGAGTGATAGGGAGAGAAAGGGTACCTCCCCCCACCCAGAGGTGGTAGATTGGACTACTGGAACCTGGGCTGGCTATGGTGTTGCCCGACTGCTTTGATCGCTGTGTCCCATGGCCGCCCTAACTTGGGGCCGTCTGCTACATGAGCTCACAGGAGTCTCTGCCATGGGCCACAGGTGTGGAAAATGGAGGTAGGCCTGCAGGGGCGTTTGGCCAATAGCACAGGACCGATGTTCCTGGTGGCCGCCTTTGAAACATTATGCAACCGACAGGCCAGAAAATTCCTTTTTCTCTCCCATTCCTGAGGGTGACTCCTCCAGATGGTTGGCAGGGCTGCTGCTGGTGGTGTTTATGATTATTTGGAGTCGGAATCCCTCTCTATCACCCAGGCCAGAGTGCAGGGGCATGCTAACGGACACTGCGGACTCCACCTTCCAGACTCAGGCAATCCTCCTGCCTCAGCCCCCTGAGTGGTGGGAACCACAGGTCTGCGCCACCATGTCCAGCTAATCTTTGGATTTATTTTTGATGGCTGACATGAGGTCTCACCCAATGTTCCATGCTGATTTCGAACTAGTGGGCTCACAGCATCCACTTGTCTCTGCCTCTGAATGGCTGGGTTGCCAGGATGATCCACTGAGCATGGCCTGTCATTGTCGTAGTGTTGGTTGGTATTATTGTATTGAGTCAGAGACATGCTGTGTCACCCAGACCAGAGTGCAGGGGCCC
>NW_007258550.1:0-8285 GCF_000164805.1 Carlito syrichta
CAGAATTTTCCATGAAATGCATCAATGTTGTTTCATGTACCATTAGTTCATTCATTTGTATTGGTGAGGTATCTATTTGTGTGGTATAAATACACCACAGTTTTTTTTTTTTTTGAGTTGGAGTCTCACTCTGTCGCCCAGACTGGAGTGCAGTGACCGCTCCCAGTAACCGCAGACTCAACCTGCTGGAATGTGAATAAAGAAAATCAGCAAGACAATGCTTCAACCAACCCTGAAGACATGTACGAGATTATTAGAAAATGCAAGAAAACCTGTATGTGAGTAAGTTAGAAAATCTAGATAAAATGGAAAAATTCTTAGTATTGCATAAACTCCCAAGATTGAAACAGGAAGGGATTTAAACTCTCAAAAGACAAGTAACAATGCAAGTAATTGATTCAGTGATAAGAAAGTTCCCCACCAAAGAAAAAACCCTAGGCCAAATGTTTTTTCAGCTAAATTCTACCTGATTTGCAAGGAAGAGCTTTTACCAATATTCCCTGAATGTATTCAACCAATCGAGAAGGAAGGAATTCTTTCTATCTCCTTCTATGAAGCCAATATTATCCTGATACACAGAAATGACAAAGACCCAACAAGGAAAGAAAATTTCAGGCCAATTTCCTTGATGGACATAGATGAAAAAATTCTCAAGATTCTGGCAAATCACATCCAACAACACATTTCAAGAATCATTCATCATGACCAGACAGGATTCTCCCGAGATTGAGGCTGGGTTGACATGCACAAATCAATAAATGTAATTCTAACACACAAATAAGTGCAAAAGAAAGAACTACTTTTATAATAGATTAACTAAATACAGAAAGCAACCTTGGGGGCTTGGGAAACATCACTAAAAGCTTCTTTTGAGTGTTCTTTAGAAATATACACTGCAGGATAAGAGAAAAGTAGCAAAGACACCTGGACAAGAAAGACGATTATGAAGTTTGAAGGTCATAGAAGCCCCAGAGAAAAACTCCTGATACCTGGAGAAATGTGCACTTGGAAACTTTCTTGAGACATTTCAACGAGTGTAATTTGGGACTTTGAACTAAAACTATCATTTTTGGATTTAAGAATAAGATTCATTGACTTATTTATTGCTTCTAAGACCACTAGATGGTGATAATTTTAAAGGATAATTTATGTGAAGAAATTTTCTTTGTCTTGCCCCTTTATGAATGGTATAAAAACTTTCTGTTAGCTAACAATAAATGTCATCTGTCCTGCAGGTGTTCGTCCTGCAAGCGGGTGTCCAAGTATATTATTTTCATTGTAAGTTCTTTCACCTACTCCATCTCTCCTTCAGGAAACCTCACACCCAGCAGGAGCAGGACTCTGGCACTTTATTCTTCAGTTATTTGCTCTCTGTGCAGAAGTGTCCTCACTTTCAGAAGAGCATCTACTGGTGTTTAGTCTCACAACTTGAGAGTCGCTCTTCTCCTCAACACCTGCCCTAATCGGGCTCTATTCTGTTACTCTCAGTGTATTCTGTGGGTCTCATTGAGATATTTTTCACATTTTGAAATCATATACATACATATATACTATCCAAACATAACTATGTGCATATATGCTTTCATATGCACACAATTAGAAAATGTGATCAGTGTCTGTTTGTACAGACAGTCTTTCCCACTAGATTGTGAATTTCTTGAGTATGGGGACCATTTTTGTTTTGTTCAATTGTGCACTTTCATGGTCTACAAGAGCACACATAGTTGGTGCTCAATAGATACTAGTTGAATGGGTAAGTGAATGGATGGATCGGGGATGGAGATCATTAGTGGCAGATACTTTTGCACAGACAGCCCCCCAACTGTTGCAAACTCTAATGGTTAGAAATCTTCCTTGGTCCTGGAAATTATCAGTCTTCTCATATTCCTACTGATGATTTGAGGCCTCCTGCAGGTGGCATCCTCTCACAGGATGGTTCTTCACATTTGTTGGGACAACTGTCCCTTGAGTCGCAGTTATTTCATAAGGTACATGCAGAGTGATGGACACAATGCATGGGCTTCTTGCTTCTAAGCAGAATAGGAGAGGGATTGCATTGCTGATGGGGAATGGGGTCCCTGGGTCCCTGGTGAACAACTAAATTCACACCCCAAAATATTTTAGTACCTGTGTATTGAAGGGGAGAGAATGCATTTCTAATAGGAGGAAAGATCCAGAGAGTGGGAAGTTTATAGTCATACAATTTTTTTCTCATTGAGGAAAACTTTACCCATTTTATATTGTTTGAAATTTTATGGAATTTACCTTTATTTACCTTTTATTTGTGTTTATAACTAATTAATGAAAGAAAAATAACACCACTGAGGAACAAATTACCAGATGTTGACTTTTTAAAACCAAGAAATGTACACATTAAAGATATTCCCTAGGACTACGCATGAATTATGCAAACTGCCCTCTTGCACGTGTGAGGTTTTTAAGGAGATGTCTAAGGAGATATCTGTCTTGCCACACTTGGTCTTCTAGGTGTTCATAGAATCAGTTATTTTAGAATCGGTCTGCCAAGTTCCACCCAAAATATTCTTTGGGGATTTTGATTGGTATTGAATTGAAAGAATAATTTATTTTTATTGGAATTTTTTTGTGATATTGTCTTTCTATATGTGAGCATAGAACATTTTTACTTAGACTGTCTTATGTAAATTTTAATAAAACAATATCATTTTATTCATAAGAATTTTAGATATAATTTGTTAAATTTCTTCCTGGATAATCTTATATTTTTGTTACTACTATAATGTGTCTTCTTGTAATTACATTTCTAAATGTTGCTGGTGTTTAGAAAGGCAATGACTTATACAAAGTATAGTGTTTTAGTCTGGGTGTGTATTTGAAAATCTTGATTTAAGTTTCTAGGTTTTCTCTGAAAGACCGCCTCAATCCATTCCTCCACCCCATGAAATCAGCACTGAAAATAGTTTTCTAACTCAAAGTTCAACAGTTAGTGGTGGATACATGGCTCAGTTTCAGAATAGTAAATCTAATTTATCACTGTGGTTATTTGAATTCCAGAAAATGGTATAAATGTGGAATTAGAATGTCATTGCACACATGCTTCAAAAGGTTGTATACTAGGAATACAGCACGGCCCTTTGGAAATAGTACAGGAAAAAGCCTTAACTTTTTTTCAGTGGCCTTTTTAGTTCTCCTTCACTTAAGACCATCAAAGACCATAGCATCATATTATTTACTGAGTAATTACAATAAATTTAGAAAACACAGAAAAGACAAAGAAGGGAACAAGAATCTCCTGTAATTCTACCCTCAAGGCAGACCCACCATTAACTTCTATACATTTTTATCAGTCAGCTCTTACTGCTGAAATATTGGTCTCTTCCTTTTTCTCACACATTTGTAGGTTGAAGGAAAGATCATAAATCTAAGCTATTGAGTTGGCTCTGAGTAACAAGGAGACTCCTATAGACTATAACTGTCTTCCATCCAGCGATGGCCAAAGCACAAGAGGGGAAAACCCTATTTTTGAGTCTGGCCAAATTCCACACACTACTATCCCAATGACCAATGCAAGTCCCTGGTCAAGCTCAACATCAGTGGGTGAGGAAATATGCCCACCCTTAATGGAAGGAACTGCAAATTCCATGGCAGTAAGCTTTCATACAGAGAAAGCTGATGATTTGGAGTCAACATGTAGTTCAATCTGTCATAGTGTATTTATGTTTTGAATTCCAATAATAGGATGTCATTGTATTTGGTGTTAGTTTCCACACTTATTTGGTGTTAATTTCCACCTCACACGTGCAAGAGGGCAGTTTACATAAGTTGTGTAATGTCCTAGCTGATTAAGTCAGCTAGTTATGTCAACTGACTAGCCAGCTGGCTAGCTACTTAAGTCAGCTAGTTAAGTCAGCTGGTTAGCAAACTGACTAGATAGGTAGCTAGCTAGTTAAGCCAGCTAGTTATTCAGCTAGCTAGTTAAGTCAGGTAGCTAGTCACATTGCAAGTCAGCTAGCTAGTTAAGTCAGGTAGCTAGTCAGCTAGCTAGTCAGCTAGATAGTTAAGTCAGCTATCAGCTAACTAGCCAGTTGGCTGCTAGTTAAGTCAACTAGCTAGAGAGCTAGATAGCTTGTTTGCTAACTAGTTTTGTCAGCTAGATAGCCAGCAAGCTAGTCAGCTAGCTAGCTAAGTCAGCTAGCAAATCAGCTAGTTTCTTAGCTAACTAGTTAGCTAGCAACTCAGCTAGCTGGTCAGCTAACTAGTGGGCTCGTTTGCTTTCCATCAGGTCAGCTAGCTAGTTGGCTTGCTTGCATGTCAAAGTGTCAGCAAACTAGTTTGCTCGCTTGCCAGGCAACAGGTCAGCTAATTTTTCAGATGGCTCGCTATCAACAGGTCAGCTAACTAATTGACTTGCTCGCCAACTGACTAGTTAAGTCAGTTCACCAGTTGGCTCAATCGCTGGCCAACTAGTTAAGGCAGCTGGCATATTGGCTCATTCGCTGGCAGACTAATTAAGTCAGCTCATTGTTCGGCTCACTCGCTGGCGGACTAGTTAAGTCTGACCCATCAGCTAACTCGCCAGCTGACTAAAGTCATCTGACCAGTCAGCTCACTTGAAGGCTGACTAGTTAAATCAGGTGAGCATTCAGATCACTTGACAGAAGACAAGTTAAGTCAGCTGTCCAGTCGGCTCACTTGTTGGCCGACTACTTAAGTCAACTGAGGAGTCGGCTCACTCGTCAGCCGACTAGTTAAGTCAACCCACCTGTCGACTCACATGCTGGCCGACTAGTTAAGTCAGCTAATCAATTGGCCAAATATACAGCCAACTAGTCAGCTGACAAGTTAGGTCAGCTAACTAATCGGCTGAATAGTCGGCCGAATAATTAGGTTGGCAAACTAACCAGCCAACTAGATAACCGAGCTAACTAGTCAGCCAACTCATCAGTCAACTAGTTAAACAAGTTTGTTAAGCCAGCTAACAAGTCGGCCGAGTAGTCAGCCAAGGTGTTAAACCAGCTAACTATTCGGCTTACTCGTCAGCCAACAAGTAAAGTCAGCTAGTTAAGTCAGCTGGCCAGCCAGCTGGCTAGCTAGGTAGGCATCTAGTTAAGTCAGCTAGTTAAGTCAGCTGGCTAGCTAGTAAAGTCAGTTACTTAAGTCAGTTGGCTAGCCAGCTGCCTAGCAGGGTAGCTGGCTAGTTAAGTCACCTGACTTGCCAGCTGGCTAGCTAGTTAAGTCACCTAGTTAAGTTAGCTCACTGGCCAGCATGTTAGTTAGGTAGCTAGGTAGTTAAGTCAGCTGGCAAGCCAGCGGACTATGTAGGTAGGTAGCTAGTAAAGTCAGTTGCCTAGCCATCAGGCTATCTAGTTATGGAGGCTAGTTAAGTCTGCTGAATATCCAGCTGTCTAGCTAGGTAGCTAGCTAGTTAAATCTGCTGGCTAGCCAGCTGGCTACTTCATTAACTCAGCTACTTAAGTCAGCTGGCTAGGCTGCTGGCTAGCTAGGTAGCTAGACAATTAAGTCAGCTGGCTAGCCAGCTGGCCAGGTAGTTAAGTTAGCTAGTTTAGTCTCCTGGCTAACTAGTTAACTCAGCTCATTAAGTCAGTTGTCTAGTCAGCTGGCTAGATAGTTTAAAGGCTAGTTACTTCAGATGGTTAGCAAGCTGACTCGCTAATTGTTTCAGCTAATTTAGTAAGCTGGCTAGCTAGGACGATAAGCAATTAAGTCAGCTGTCTAGCTAGTTAAGTCAGCTAGTTAAGTCAGATGGTGAGACAGATTGGTAGCTGGGTAGCTAGTTAGTTATGTCAGCTGTCTAGCCAGCTGGCTAGATAGTTAAGTCACCTAGTTAAGTCAGTTGACTAACCAGCTGGCTGGCAAGGTAGCTTGCTATTTAAGTCAGCGGGCTAGACAGCTGTCTGGCTAGATAATTCACCTAGTTAATTCAGATGGATAGCCTGCTGGCTATCTATGTAGCAAGCTAGTTAATTCAGCTGGCTAGAAGAGAGGCCAGCTAGTTAAGACAGCTAAATAAGTCAGCTGGCTAGCCAGTTGGCTAGCTAGGTAGTGACCTAGTTAATTCAGTAGGCTAGCCAGCTGGCTTGCTAATTAAGTCAGCTAGTTAAGTCTACTGGCTATCCAGGAGGTGAGAGAGGTAGAGAGCTAGTTAAGTCAGCAGACTAGCCAGCTGGATAACAAGTTAAGTCAGATAGTTTAGTAGACTGATGGCCAACTGCCTAGCTCATTAATCAACTAGTTAAGTCAGCTGGCAAACCAGCTGTCTAGCTAGTGAACTCACATCATTAAGTCAGTTGGCTAGCCAGCTCGCTTATTAGTTAAAAAGCTAGTTAAATCAGATGACTAGACAGCTGGCTAGCTAGTTATTTCAGCTAATTAATTCAGCTAGCTTGCTAGGTAGCTAGCAAGTTAAGACAGCTAATTATGTCAGCTAGCTAGCTAGTTATGTCAGCTAGTTAAGTCGGCTAGCTAGCTAGATAGCTAGCTAGGTAGCTAGCTAGTTATTTCAGCTAGTAAAATCAGCTGGCTAGCTAAGTAGCTAGCTAGTTAAGTCAGCTAGTTAAGTCAGATGGCTAGCCAGTTGTCTAGCTGGGTAGCTAGCTAGTTAAGTCAGGTGGTTAGCCAGCTGGCTATCTAGTTAAGCTAGTTAAGTCAGCCCGCTAGCCAGCTGGTTATCTAGGTAGCTAGGTAGTTAAGTCAGCTGGCAAGCCAGTTGGATACATAGGTAGCTAGCTATTTAAGTCAGCTGGCTAGCCACCTGGCTAGCTAGTGTTGTCAGCCAGTTAAGAGAGCTGGCTAGCCATCTGGCTAAGTAGTTAAGTCAGATAGTTGAGTCAGCTGGCTAGCCAGCTGGCTAGCTGGTTAAGCAAGCTAAACAGTCACATAGATTGTTAGTTAAGTCGTCCAGCTAGACAGCAAGGTAACTTGTCTGCTAGCTAGTTATGTCAGCTAGATAGCCAGCTAGATAGTCAGCTTGCTAGTTAAGTCAGTTAGTAAATTATCTAGTTGCTTAGCTAACTAGTCAGCTAGCAACTCAGCTAGCAGGTCAGCTAACTAGTGGACTTGCTAACTTTCCATCAGGACAGCTAACTAGTCGGATCACTCAATTCCCAACTGGTCAGCAAACTAGTCGTCTTGCTCACCAGCCAACAGGTCAAGTAACTTGTCAACTCGCTTGCAGGTCAACAGGTCAGCTGACTAGACGGTTTGCTCACCAGCCGGCTACTTAATCAGTTGACAAGTCAGCTCACTCACCCGACGAATAGCTTAGGCAGCGAACCAGTTGGCTAACCTGCCAGCCGACTAGTTAAATCAACTAACCAATCGCCTGACCAGTCAGACATCTTGTCAGCTGACATGTTAGATCAGCTAACTAGTTGGCCAACAAGTTAGGCCAGCTAATTAGCCAGCCAACTAGTTAAATGAGCTAACTAGTGGGCCGAATAGTCAGTCAACTAGCTCACCCAGCTAACTAGTTGACCAACTAGTCGGCCTACTTGTGAAGCCAGTTAAATGTCAGCCGAGTAGTCACCCAACGTGCTAAACGTGCTAACTTAGCCAACTCAGTCAACAAGTTAAGTCACCTAGCAAACTTGTTAACCAACTATTTAAGTCAGTTAGTTAACTCATTTACAAACAAGATAAATAGTTAACTAACTCATTAACCAACTCGTTATGTCAGCTAGCTATCTCAGTCAATGAGTTATGTAGGCTAGTTAAGTCAGCTAGCTAACTAGCTAGCTAGCTATGTCAGCTAGCTAAGTCAGCTAGCTCACCAGTTAGCTAACTATTTAAGTCAGCTACTTAAGTCTGCTACCTAACTAGTTAGCTAATTAGTTAAGCCAGTTAGTTACTATGCTAGTTAAATAGTTAGCTAACTATTTAATTTAGGTAGTTAAGTCAGTTACCTAACTAGTTAAGTCACCCAGTTAAGTCAGCTAGCTAAGTAGTTAAGTCAGCTAGCTAAGTCAGCTAGTTAAATCAGTTTTCTAATTAAGTCAGCTGGTTAAGAGAGCTAGCTAGCTAGTTAGCTTACAGCTTAAGTCAGCAGGTTGAGTCAGGTAGTTAGCTAGTTAACTAACGGGTAAAGTCAGTTGGTTGAGTCAGCTAGCTAGCAAGTTAGCAAATGGATTGAGTCAGCTGGTTGAGTAGGCTAGCTAGATAGTTAGCTAACGAGTTTGGTCAGCTGGATGAGTCAGCTAGCTAGCTAGTTAGCTTACAAGTTAAGTCAGTTGGTTGAGTCAGCTAGCTAGCTTGTTTGCTAATGAGTTCAGTCAGATTAAGTCAGCTCG
>NW_007258551.1:0-8921 GCF_000164805.1 Carlito syrichta
AGACGGCCTGTAATTTTGGGACTGAGGACTCATTTAAGGAAAATTCCTCTTACTTCCTTACCAATATGACGTATAGTTTTCTGTATATGATGACCTCCACTACCCAGCTTCCTGCTTCACTCTGCAGGATGCCAAGACAGTTCCTGGTGACCGAGAATTCCAGTTTTTTGTATATAAAGAGAATGTTCTTTGGGAACTGGAATCCAAGATTCCTGGTTCCCCTTCACAAGACCACCCCAAAATGTGGAATATTCCAAACCCAAAACCCCAATTCCTACCTGCCCACCCACAAGAATTTTGTGTATTTTGAGGTCACCTGTATCGAGGAATTTTGTACCCATATACCTTTTGATTCTGGGGAATATGATTATAGTCGTAGATGGTCCCTGGAAGCAAAAGATTTTCTAGGGCCAAATCCTTGATTACAACTAACAAGAGGACAAGAAAGATCCTGAGGATCTGTAATGACAGATTTAGCGTCTCCACGGAGCAAGTAGCTCTGAAGTACAGGGACCCAGAAGCCCACATTGCTGATTAAACCTTATCAAGAGGCCCTGTAGATTCCAGAAAATGAGAACACCTAGAAACGGATTCCTTTTAATTCTTAGTAAGATGCCCTGATTTTTTCTGTCAATTTGAATTTCAAATTCAGTATATCAAAAGACAGATACCTAGAAGTTACCTAGGTTCGTAAATTCCATGATTCCTGGTTACCATTAAAAGTATGTAGTAAACATTTGGCAAGTGTAAAACCCTTCTCCCTTCTCAAAATAACAAGAGACACGGAAGTGGAGGGATTACAGTGTTCACCATAAGACCAGAGTTACATCCAAATATGGCAAGAAGATTCTTTTTGTCCTGGAATCTGTCCTTAGTTGTTCTGAGGAACCTAACGAACTGCCTGCTAAATTGCTCTGAAACATTTGGGAAGCTCGAAAGTCTGTTTCTTGTTTGTCCCATAGCAGACAACCTGGGAATTTTTTGGATTGAGGGCGTATACAACAATGATTCTTCATTCGTACTAGTTGGAGGCCATGTAGTGTCCTGTATGTGAGGACTCTCTTTCTCTTGATTCCTGTTTCAAAACCCTGATTCTTGTTTAGCCCTTAGTGAGAAGTCATGTAGATTTTTTGATAGAGGAACCGTGGAAAACAGATTACTTCTCTTTTATTAGCAAGAGGCCATGTAGTTTCCAGTATATGAGGATTGTTATTACCCATATTCATGTCTAGAATCCCTGATTCTTCTTTAACCGTCAGCAAGATGCCCTGTAGATTTTCAGGAATTAGGACTATTATTACCCAGATTCCTTATTTTCAGCAACAGCCATACAGTTACCTGTATATGAGTACTCCTGTTCACAGATACATGCGTTGAAAGCTTGATTCTTGTTTAGATCATAGGAAGACGTCGTATACTTTTTTGGAAATTGAGAAAACATATCTCCTACTTTGCTTATTCTTTATTAGGAAAAGTCAGTGCATTTGCCTCTATGTGAGGATTTCATTTCCCTAGTGTATGCTTCAAAAACCTAAATTCGTCTTTAGTCCTTAGCAAGAAACCCCGAAGTTTTATTCGGATGGAGGACACGTGTAAACCAGATTCCTTATTCTCCTTTAGCAATAAACTGTGCAGTTTCCTGTATATAAGGACTCCCATTATCCAGATTCCTACTCCCAAAACCTGAATGGTGCTTATCTCTTAGCAAGACAGTCTGTAGGTTTTTGGGATGGAGGCCTCGTGTAAACAAGATTCCGTATTCTTCCGTAGCAACAGGTCGTGTTGTGTTCTGTATATAAGGACTCCTATTACTGAAATTCCTGCTTCATTCACAGCAAGACGCTAAAATATTTCCTGGTGACCTAGAATTCCAGTTGTTTGAATATCAAGAGAAAGACACCCATAAAGTTCTTGAGAAATTGGAACCCAAGATTCCTGGTTCCTTTTCAAAAGACAAACTAAAAATGTGGCGACGTAGAAGCCCAGGTTGCTGATTAAACCTTATCAAGAAACTTTGTAGATTTAGGCGATTGAGAACTCCAAGAACCGGATTCCATTTCCGTTCTCAGTAAGATGCCCTGATTTTCACTGTCCATGTGGATTCCAAAAGTCTGTATACAAAATGCAGATGCCCAGATGTTTCCTAGGGACATAGATTCCATGAATCCTGGTTACATTTTAATAATTCGTACTAAATATTTGCCAACTGCAAAATCCTTGGCCCCTCTTCAAATAAAGTACAAACGAAAATTTAAGGATTACCAAGATCATCATAAGAACAAAGTTACATCCCAATTCGGCAAAATGATACTTTTTTGGGGGGGAATCTGGCCTTAATTGTCGCAAGGAATCTAAGGGATTTGTACTACCAGATACCAGATTACAACTCTCAAGAGGACCAGAATGTTACTGGAGTCCAAAAATGACTGATTCATAGTACCTGCAAGCCAAATATCTCTGAAACATGAGATGAGTTCGAAGTCTTGATTCTTGTTTATATCGCAACAAGACTCCCTGAGAATTTTTCGGATTGTGGACTAGTGTATCAAAGATTAATTATTCTTCCTCAGCGAGGGGCAGTGTAATGTCCTGTATATGAGGACTCCCTTTCCCCATAATCCTGTTTGCAAAACCTGATTCTTGTTTTGCCATTAGCAAGATGTCATGTAGAAATTGTGACAGAGGAACCGTGTAAAAGAGGTTTCTTAGAACTCCTTAGCTGGAGATCATACAGATTCTGCACATGAGAACTGCTATTAACTATGTTCCAGCCTCTAACCCTGATTGTTGTTTAGCTGACAGCAGATGGCCTGTTGATTTTAAGGACTGAGGACTGCTATAACCCCAATTGTTTTTCTTCCTTGGCAAGGGGCTGTGTATTTTCCTGTATATTAGGACTCTCATTAGATACATCCTGCTTCGAAACTCTGATTCTTTTTAGAATTTTCCAAGATGCTCTGTAGATTTTTGGGATTGAGAACTCATGTAACCCAGATTCCTTATTCTTTCTTATAAAAAGATCATGTAGTTGCCTGTAAATAAGGACTCCATTTTCTAGATTAATGCTCGAAAACACCGTGATTCATGTTTAGCCTATAGCAACATGACCTTAAGCTTCTTTGGGATTGAGGACCCGAATAATGCAGACTCCGTATTCTTACTTAACAATAGGCAGTGAAGTTTCCTGTATGTGAGGACTGCCATTACCCAGATTCCTACTTCAAAAATCTGATTCATGCTTACCACTTAGGAAGACAACCTGTAGTTTGGGCTGAGTACTCATAAAAGGAAACCAAGATTCCTGTATATGATGACGTCCATTACCCAGCTTCCTGCTTCACTCTGCAGTATGCAAAGACAGTTCATGCAGACAGAGAATTCCAGTTTTTTGGATATCAAGAGAAAGACGTCCATAATGTTCTTTGGGAACTGGAATCCAAGATTCCTGGTTCCCCTTCACAAGACCTCTCCAAAATGTGAAATATTCCAAACCCAAACCCCAATTCTTACAGGTCCACCCACAAGAAATTTCTGTACTTTGAGGTCACCTGGATCGAGGAATTTTGTACCAATATACCTTTAGATTCTGGGTTATATGATTATGGTCGTAGATGGTCCCAGGAAACAAAAGGATTTCTAGGGCCAAATCCTTGATAACAGCTAACAAAAGGTCCAGAAACATCCTGAAGGTCTGTAATGACAGATTTAGCATATCCTCGGAGCAAGTAGCTCTGAAAATATAGGGACCCAGAAGCTATGATTGCTGATTAAACCTTATCAAGAGGCTCTGTAGATTCCGGAGAATGAGAACTCTTAGAACCGGATTTCTTTTTATTCTCAGTAAGATGCCCTGATTTTTCCTGTCGATTTGGATTCCAAATTCAGTATATCAAAAGACAGATGCCCAGAAGTTTCCTAGGTTCGTGAATTCCATGATTCCTGGTTACCATTAAAAGTACATAGTAAACGTTTGGCAAGTGCAAAACCCTTGTCCCTTCTCAAAATAAAGAGAGACATAGAAGGGGAAGGATTACACGGTTCAAATTAAGACCAGAGTTACATCCAAATATGGTAAGAAGATTGTTTTAGTCCTGGAATCTGGCCTTAGTTGTTCTGAGTTACCTAACGGACTTGGAGTGCCCAATACCATTTACAACTTTTAAGAGGACCAAAATGTTGCTGGAGTCCTGAAATGACCGATTCATAATATCTGAATGCGAAATTCCTCTGAAACATTTGGGGAGCTCGAAGATCTGTTTCTCGTTTGTCCCATAACAGACAACCTGGGAATTGTTTGGATTGAGGCCGCGTACAACAATTATTCTTTATTCGTACTTAGTTGGAGGCCATGTAGTGTCCTGTGTGTGAGGACTCTCTTTCTCTTGATTCCTGTTTTGAAACCCTGATTCTTGTTTAGCCCTTAGTAAGTAGTCATGTAGATTTTTTGATAGAGGAACAGTGTAAAACAGATTTCTTCTCTTTTATTAGCAAGAGGCCATGTAGTTTCCAGTATATGAGGATTGCTATTACCCACATTCCTACTTCGATCCCTGATTCTTCTTTAGCCATCAGCAAGATGCCCTGTAGAATTTCAGGACTGAGGACTCATATAATACAGATTCTTTATTTTTAGCAACTGCCATGCAGTTACCTGTATATGAGTACTCCTGGTCACTGATACATGTGTTGAAAGCTTGATTCTTGTTTAGATCTTAGGAAGACACCGTATACTTTTTTGGAGATTGAGAAAATATGGCACCCCTATTCCTTATTCTTTCGTAGGAAAAGTCATTGCATTTGCCTGTATATGAGGATTTCTTTTCCTTAGTTTATGCTTCAAAAACCCAAATTTGTGTTTAGCCCTTAGCAAGAAACCCTGAAGTTTTATTGGGGTGGAGGACACGTGTTAACCAGATTCCTTATTCTCCTTTAGCAATAAACTGTGCAGTTTCCTGTATAAGAGGAATCCCATTATCCAGATTCCTACTTCCAAAACCTGAATGGTGGTTACCTCTTAGCAAGACGGTCTGTAGGTTTTTGGGATGGAGACCATTTGTAACCCAGATTCCTTATTCTTCCGTAGCAACAGGTCGTGTAGTGTTCTGTATATGAGGACTCCAATTAAATTCTTGTTTCATTCTCAGCAAGACGCCAAGATATTTCCTGGTAATCTAGAATTCCAGTTGCTTGGATATCAAAAGAAAGACTTCGATAAAGTTCTTGAGGAATTGGAACCAAAAATTCCTGGTACCTTTTCAAAAGACACACTAAAAATGTGGCGACATAGAAGCCCAGATTGCTGATAAAACCTTATCAAGAGACTTTGTAGATGTAAGCGATTGAGAACTCCAAGAATCGGATTCCCTTTCCGTTCTCAGCAAGATGCCCTGAATTTCCCTGTCCATGTGGATTTCAAAACTCTGTGTACAAAAATGCAGATGCCCAGATGTTTCCTAGGGACGTGGAATCCATGGAACCTGGTTACATTTTAATAATTTGTACTTAATATTTGGCAACTGCAAAACCCTCGGTCCCTCTCCAAATAAAGTACTCTGATGCCTTTTAAACACTTTCCAAGATGCTCTGTAGATTTTGGGGACTGAGGACTCGTTTAACCCAGGTTCCTTATTCTTTCTTCGCAAAATGTCACGTAGTTGGGTATAAATAAGGACTCCATATCCCAGATACAGCTCGAAAGCACCATGATTCGTGTTTAGCGCATAGGAAAACGACCTGATTTTTTTTAGGATTGAGGACACGAGTGACGCAGATTCCTTATTCTTACTTAGCAATAGTCAGTGTAGTTTCCTGTATGTGTGGACTCCCATTACCCAGATTCCTACTTCAACAACCTGATTCGTGGTTTCCTCTTAGGAAGACGGCCTGTAGTTTTAGGATTGAGGACTCATATAAAGAAGATTCTTTATAATTCGTTAGCAATATGACGTGTAGTTTCCTGTATATGAAAGCCTCCATTATCCCGTTTCCTGCTTTACTCTGCAGGATGCCAAGATAGTTCCTGGAGACCAAGAATTCCATTTTTTTGGATATCAAGAGAAAGACGTCCATAATGTACTTTGGGAACTGGAATCCAAGATTCCTGTTCCCCTTCACAGACCTCACCAAAATGTGGAATATTTCAAACCCAAACCCCAATTCCTAACTGCCCAACCCCACGAATTTTCTGTACTTTGAGGTCAGCTGCATCCAGGAATTTTGTACCAATATAGCTTTTGATTCTGGGGAATATGATTATGGTCGTAGATGGTCCCTTGAAACAAAAATATTTCTAGGGCCAAATCCTTGATTACAACGAACAAGGGGACCAGAAAGATCCTGAGGATCTTTATTGACAGATTTAGCATATCCACGGAGCAACTGGCTCTGAAAATATAGGGAACCAGAAGCCCAGATTGCTCATTAAACCTTATCAAGAAACCCTGTAGATTCTTGAAAATGAGAACTCCTAGAAACTGATTTCCTTTTCGTTCTCAGTAAGATGCCCTGATTTTTCCTGTTGATGTGGATTCAAAATTCAGTATATCAAAAGACAGATGCTCAGAAGTTTCTTAGGGACGTGGATTCCATGATTTCTGGTTACCATTAAAAGTACGTAGTAAACATTTGGCAAGTGTAAAACCCTTGTACCATCTCAAAATAAAAAGAGACACGAGGGGAAGGATTACAGGATTTACCTTAACTCCAGTGTTACATCCAAATATGGCAAGAAGGTTCTTTTTGTCCTGTAATCTGGACTTAGTTGTTTCGAGGAACCTAACGGACTTGGAGTGCACAATACCCATTTACAAATTTTAAGAGGACCAGAAGATTCCTGGAGTCCTGAAATGACTGATTCATAATATAAGCATTCTAAATTTCTCTGAAACATTTGTGAGCTCGAAGCTCTGTTTCTTGTCTGTCCCATAGCAGACACCCTGGGAAATTTTAGGATTGACGACGCGTACAACAATGATTCTCTATTCGTACTTAGTTGGACGCCATGTAGTGTCCTGAAAGTGAGGACTCTCTTTCCCTAGATTCCTGGTTCCAAACACTGATTCTTGTTTAGCCCTTAGTAAGACGCCATGTAGATTTTTGGTTCGAGTAACCGTGGAAAACAGATTTCTTATTTTTTCTTAACAAGGTGCCATGCAGTTTCCTGTATATGAGGATTGCTATCACACACATTAAGACCTCGAATCCCTGATTCTTCTTTAGCTGTCAGCAAGATGCCCTGTAAATTTTCAGGACTGAGGACTCGCATAACCCAGACACCTTATTTTTAGCAACAGTCATGCAGTTGCCTGTATATGAGTACTCCTGTTCACTGATACTGGCGTCGAAAGCTTGATTCTTGTATCGATCTTAAGAAGACGCCGTATACTTTTTTGGGGATTGAGAAAATATGTCACCCACATTCCTTACTCTTTCTTAGGAAAAGTGAGTGTAGTTGCCTGTATATGAGGATTTCGTTTCCCTAGTTTATGCTTCAAAAAACCCAAATTCGTGGTTTGCTTATAGCAAGACACCCTGAGGTTTTTATTGGGATGCAGGGCACGTGTAAACCAGATTCGTTATACTCCTTTAGCAATAGACAGTGTAGTTTCCTGTATATGAGGACTCCCATTATCCAGATTCCTACTTCCAAAACCTGAATGGTGCTTATACCTTAGCAAGACACTCTGTAGGTTTTTGTGATGGAGGACTCGTGTAAGCAAGATTCCTTATTCTTCCGTAGCAACAAGTCATGTAGTGTTCTGTATATGAGGGCTCCCATTACTGAAATTCCTTCTTCATTCTGAGCAAGACGCCAAGATATTTCGTGGTGACCTAGAATTCCAGTTGCTTGGATATCAAGAGAAAGACTCCCATAAAGTTCTTCAGAAATTGGAACCAAAGATTCCTGGTCTTTTTTCGAAAGACACACCTAAATGCGGCAACATAGAAGCCCAGATTGCTGATTAAACCTTATCAAGAGACCTTGTAGATTTAGGCGATTGAGATTTCCAAGACTAGATTCCCTTTCCGTTCTCAGCAATTTGCCCTGATTTTCCTGTCCATGTGGATTCCAACTCCATATTTAAAAATAGAGATGCCCAGATATTTCCTTGGGACGTGGATTCCATGAATCCTGGTTACATTTAATAATTCGTACTAAATATTTGGCAACTTCAAAAACCTCAACCCCTCTCCAAATAAAGTGCACGCAGAAATTTAAGGATTACCAAGTTCATATTAACACCAAAGTTACATACAAATATGGCAAGATCATAATTTTTTCCAGGAAAATGGCATTAATTGTCCCAAGGAACCTGAGGAAATTGAACTACATGATACCCAATTACAACTCTCAAGAGGACCAGAATGTTGCTGCAGTCCTGAAATGTCTGATTCATAATACCCACAAACCAAATATCTCCGAAACCTGAGACGAGCTCGAAGTCTTGATTCTTGTTTATACCACAGCAAGACACCCTGAGAATTTTTCAAATTGTGGCCTAGTGTATCACAGATTCCCAAGTCTTCTTTTGTGAGGGGCCATGTAATGTCCTGTATATGAGGACTCACTTTCCCCAGAATTCTGTTTGGAAACCCTGACTCTTGTTTTACCATTAGCAAGATGTCATGTTTATAATCTGATGGGGAACCGTTAAGAACAGGTTTCTTATCTCTCCTTAGCTAGAGATCATGTAGATTCTGTATATGAGGACGCCTGTTACCTTTGTTAAAGCTTATAAACCCTGATTATTATTTAGCCCACAGCAGATGGCCTGTTGATTTTCTTAACTGAGGTATGCTATAACCCCGATTCTTTTTTGTCCTTGGAAAGGGGCTGTGTATTTTCCTGTATAACAGGATGCTCATTAGATAAATCCTGCTTAGAAACTTTGATTCCTTTTTAACAATTTCAAGAGGTTCTG
>NW_007258552.1:0-1168 GCF_000164805.1 Carlito syrichta
GGGCCGGGTGTTGTGGTGAACATCTGTTGTTCTGCTCCTCAGAAGGCCAGGTAAGGTCTCTCTGGAGCCCGGTGGGCTTAGACTGCAGTGGCTGGGAGTGAGCCACTGCCCTCCAGCTTGGGTGGCAGAGTTAGATGCCAGCTCAAAGAATTAAGGAAAAAAAGGGGGGAAAAAAGAAGAGCATCCTTTTGTGTATGGAATTGTGATCTTTGTGAACAGAAAGAGATCATTTGAGAAGGAGGCCCCAGTCTTTGGACTAGAGTACCCAAAAGACAGGATCGGCAGACAATCAGGCTGTGGCTTTGAGATGTTGAGATGGGGGACCACTGGAGCCAAGGAGATCGAGACCAACCTGGGCCAAGTAGCGAGACCACATTGCTTCCTGGAACACAAAATACTTGATTGGCGTGTGGTGGCACCCATGGTCCCAGCTACATGGGATGTGGTGGCCTCCATCATGGGTTGTTCTTTAGCATCACCCCCACTGACAGAACGTTTTAATGTAGGCCAGGCACTGTGACACACAGTCATCAGCTTTATGTATTGCGAGGCAGAAGTGAGAGTCTGCCTGCACCCAGGGGTCAGAGACCAGCCTGGGTGACATGGCCAGACCTTGTCTCAGTGAGAATTCCCCAAAATCAAGTCAGGCGTGGTGGCCCCTGGAGTCCCAGCTACTCGGGGCCCAGATGGGAAGACAACCTGAGCCCATCAGGTCAAGGCTCTAGGAGCCATGATCATGCCACCGTGTGCCAGCCTGGCCAATGGAGACTACAGAGACAAAAAAGATGCTTCCCACGTGTGCCAAGATGGGCGTCCAGAGATCCCCAAGGACAGGTCCACGTGGGAGATGTACCGTGGAGTGATTGGGAGAGGAAGGGGCCGATCCCCTCCTGAAGGTGGCAGACCCAGTGACTGGAACCTGGGCTGGACATGGTGTTGATGGACCACCTTGATTGCTATGTGCACAACAGACACCCTAGCTCAGGGCAGTCTGTTCCATGAGCTCACACACCTTGTCTCTGTGGGCATGTGTGTGAAAGATGGGAGCAGGCCTTCTGGGGCGCATGGTCCAAGGTGCAGGATTGACATGCCTGCTGGCCACCTTTGAAACCTCCCGTGAACAACAGGCCCAAAATGCCTTTTCGTCTCCTATCCCTAATGGTGACTC
>NW_007258552.1:1188-1510 GCF_000164805.1 Carlito syrichta
GGGCTCTGTAGGACCAGGAAGGCATACTGAGCCCCTGAGCCTGGCCTGTGGTTGTTCTGTGGTGGTGGTTGATATTATTATTCTAAGTTGGAGTCCTGCTCTCTCACCCAGGATGGAGCTCAGGGACCCACTCTTGGCCAAAGCGGCCTGCACCATCAGGGCTCTACCTATACTCCCACAGCGGCCTCCTGAGTGTCTGGCATGACAGGCGTGCACCAACATGCTTGGATCATATTTGGGCTTCTTGTAGAGACAAGGTCTCAGCAAGGTGCCCGGGCTTGTCTAGAACCCGGTAGGTCAGTTTATCCTCTCACTTCAGCCT
>NW_007258552.1:2564-3477 GCF_000164805.1 Carlito syrichta
CATCAGTCTTTCCTCCCTCTGCCCCCCCCCATATATGCGTGTCTCTCAAGGTCGGCACCTTACAGCCCCAAACCCCCCAATGGTTGCCACCACATTTGTGTGGAAGTTCCAGAGTCTCCCTGTTCAGTTTCCTGCTGACTCTCCTCTCCAAGGTGAAAAATGTGCCCCAGGAAGTCCAGACCTCTGACTCGGCAACAAGGACCGTCTGTCAAGAAAGGCCAGAAACATATCTCTCACCTGAGGACATTTCTTACACCAAGTCCCATTTTTTTCTGTTTTTAAAACCAGTTGCACTTTGAGCACACCATGCACAACTGAGAATCTGTGCACCATTCTGATTTTTTTGGAGACAGAATCTGACTCTGTGTCCCAGGCTGGGGCCAGGAACATGACCATCATTCACCACCAGCCTCGAAATCATGGGCTCCGGTGTTCTTCCTGCCTCAGCCTCTGTAGTGGCCAGCATGATGGACACCACCCTCTTTGAATGGGTGCAGAGATGGGGTCTCACTGCAAGACCCGGGTTGGCCATGACCTCATGGGCTACAGTCATCCTCCTGATTCAGCATCCCAGAGCGCTGGGATTCCCGGCATAGTTTGATGCATCCAGCCTTCTGGTTCCTTTTAGATGAAGGATCAAGGCTGGGCTCAGGGGTTCAACCTCTGTCGATCCAGCTTCTTGGAAGGCCTGTGGGGGATGCTCACTGGATCCAGGCAGGTGGAGGATGCACTGGCCAGGAGCAAGCCAACACCCTCCAGTCTCAGCAAGGAGTGAGACTCCAACTCAAAACATAAAAAATAAAAGGAAAGAAAAGAAGAGCAACCATTTGTGTATGAAGTTGGGATCATCATGATCAGAGATCATTGAGGAAGAAAGATGTAGTCTTCGTCATAGAGTTCCCGAAAGATGGTC
>NW_007258553.1:0-4736 GCF_000164805.1 Carlito syrichta
TAATTCAGTTTTGAGTATCATATTATTTTAGAGTTCTTTAATTTTCATTTCATAGTCTATGTAAAAGAACTATTTATTTATTAATCTTGAGCCAGAGAAGTATTCATCAAATTGGGCTACATACATCAAACCTCAAATTTTCCCTAATCAGAGGCAACACTAAAAAGTCTTTATACCGCTTAACACTGCTATCTCTGCTGAGGTTATTTTCCTCATCCTTGATTATTTTAATATGTGGTATTTTGATTTTATTTAACTTTTTTGTATATTTATGTTTGATACATTCAAATAATTATTTATTGGACATAAATTATTACTTTTGACTAATTTTTCTTCATAAAAAGTGCTTTAGTTCACTTTTCATAAACCAGTCCAGAGTTCATTCCTTACACGCTTAATATTTTATTAGCATTCCATAATTATCGCTTATCTGCTATATGGACATTTGGCTTAGACTGCTTTACAAACAAGTATCTGGTCTACTTTACTTCAAACTGGCTTTCCTTTGAAGGCTAATATCATATCAGTAAGGTTCTGATGCTTATTTGGAAAAAATACAGTCCTTTTTTTAAGGTCATAGTTTACATTTTTATTAAAATCTTTACCTAAGTGCCACTGTTAATTTTTTTTTAGGTGTAAATGCTTATCTAATCTACATGGCTGGCAGGGCACTCCTTTTCCTACCAAAGGCCTGGGTTCCCCACACTTTCAGATCTTAGGTTGAAATAGATGTTTTAAAAAATTGTATTTATGGAGTATGTTGTTTCTTACTCTTCTACTTCTGTCACTATGTTATTCATTTATTATTTAGAACTGACCTCTTTCAAGTATCATTGTGGTTGTATCTTCACACTACTGTTCTGAGAGCAAGCATTCTTTACCTTCATGTTTCAAGAGTGCTCTATCACCTGAACTCTTGTTTTTATTTATTTTACCTTTTGCTTTACATTTGTCTTTTCCTTACAAAATTTCTTCACTTAAAGTTTGTTTCCAGAGAATCGGGTGATGTGTTTTAGAGATAAACAAGATGTAAGAGAAAATAGTATATGCTCTAATGATCTGGTTTGTGAATATAATGTTTTGTGTTTCTGATAATATTTGAGACTTCTCTAATATGTTAATCATTGTTGGTATTCTTATATATTATTCTTATATATTGCTGTTGGTATCCTTATATAAAAATATTTGGAACGAAGCCGGGCTCGGTGGCTCAGCCTGTAATCCCGCGCCTTTGGGAGGCTGAGGTGAGTGGATTGCCTGAGTCCGCGGGTTCGAGACCCGCCTGGGCAGCGAGACTTCATCTCTACAATAAATCAAAAAATCAGCCGGGCGTGGTAGCACATGCCTGTAATTCCGGCTACTTGGAAGGCTGAGGCGGAAGGATCGCTGGAGCCCAGCAGGTCGAGGCTGCGGTGGCCAGAAGCGGCCACTGCACTCCAGTTTGGACAACCGAGTGAGACTCCAACTCAAAATAAAAAAGAAAAAAAAAAAAAAAAAAATATTTGGAACATCTCTTCTTGCAGACACCCATAGTTTAAAAACACCATTTTATTAACTTTAATGGATAGACATAGGACTTACGTATGGTAAGATAATAATTATATATTTAAAAATTAAGGCAGGGATTCAAGCCATCACAAAGAAATAAATAAGTGAAAGAGACTGTTATTATCTGGGTTATGTAGTGTTGGTTCCCATAAACTACTATTGTTGTGAAATTGGTGGTGGTGTTGCTTGCATCAATTTTAGGTCTACCATCTGATGGTTGTATTTGAGACATTCTTGGTATCTTTATCAACCATTCTAGCCACCTTTTCCCCTCTTCAGTATGTATGGTTATATGACAATGTATTGCTGTTCTATTCACTAAACTGCCTCTTCCAAGAGTCCAATTTCTTGTCAGTTAGACTGAAAATGCTGCCAATGCAGAGTAGCCAAGCTGGGAGCGATTCAGAGCATGTGGCAGTTACTGTGCTTGAGTGATAGAGAATGTAATTCTGAAAAGGAATGGGAACAATAACCAGGTTAATTAAAGAGAGCTCTAATAAATGAACAGCCTAAAGAGAGAAATGATTCTCTAGGCCACCCTTCTGGAATAATAGCATATTACATTATCAAATATTTGTGAGAACATTGAATTTGCACAGCATATAAAGATACATTTCCACATCAGAAACATTACTTTGCAGTTCCTTTCTAGAAAGCATTATATTTTGTTAAGCCATAAAAATACCTGTTTTCATAATTTTAAGCCAAGTTATGATATATAATAAAATTTAACATATCATACATTTTGTAGGGTAATATTTATTTGTTTGTTTATTTATTTAATAAACCTCTACAGAATGTCAGAAACTCCCTAGGCATCACCAATTCAATTATTGAAATGATGCTGTCCCTACATTCATGGAGTTTATATTAATGTAGGACACAAACATACAAACTGGTTGTCACACTATAGAATATTAAGTGTTTTGATAATATTTATAGGATATTTTGCAATCCCTTTTCTTATAGTCCATTATGCCCTCTGTTCAGTTTCCATAACCCAGTACCGGACTTATCAGGATAGTGTAGGGATATATGGATAGATATATAATGTTCTTAGAAACCTTCTGACTAAAAGAAACCTTTACTGGAGTGGTTGAAATGTGCCCAAGAGGATGGCTCTCGAGAGCCTATGGAGGCAAATGTCTGTGCCTAAGATCCTACCTTAGTGTTTCTTCTAAGAAAGAAAACTAAAATCAGACTGTTAAGAAGTGGAGATGGCTGTGGCTCAGCCTGTAATCCCAGCACTTTGGGAGGTTGAGGTGAGAGGATTGCATGAGCCCACAGGTTCAAGACCAGCCTGGGCAACTTGGTGAAACCTCGTCTCTACAATAAATCACAAAAATTAGCCAGGCGTGGTGGCATGCATCTCTGGTTTCAGCTACTTGGAATGCTGAGGAGGAAGGATTGCCTAAGCCGAGCAGATCGAGACTGCAGTGGCCGTGAGCGTGCCAGTGCACTCCAGCCTGGGTGACAGAGTGAGACTTCAACTCAGAAAAAAAAAAAAAGTGGAGATGTGAAATACGTGAGGCACTGTGCAATCAGATTGTTTTCTAAAGTGTCTCAGAACTAATCCTAACTATCGGAGTAAAATGAAGTAGACGGGAAAGAATGAGTTTTGTCTTATTAGTCTACTCAGTCCTTTGTTATATCAAACCATGTTCAAGTGTGTGCCTTATTTTCACATCTATATTTGTTAATTAAAATCTTACTTGTTTCATAAGCATAGAATTGGATTAATCATAAAACTTTGTTCACTCTCATTGTTGCCTGAATGTGGCAAGCTATTATTTATGGCATATATTTAGTTTATTATTTTTATTTATGTAGTAAGTACAAGTAAATCCGCCAAACAACTTAATCTGCATCTAAGCATACATAAATGTCTATCTCATTATGTTATTTTCCCTTACTTGATGTAATTTTATCTCTCTAAAGCTGTGTTCATCAACATGCTTTTCTCTTTATATCATTTTACACATCTAAATATTATCTTAAAAAGTACATTTCCAATTTTAGTTATTCTTTATCAAAAACCCTGATTTTTCACATAGTCTTGGGGTTGTAACTTTTTCACTATATATAATTTTGCTAAGACTCATACATACTGCTTTATGTTACCATCATATATTCATTTTGAACAGTTTATAATAGTCCATTGTGAAAATAGGCCACAGTTTATTTACATTATCCTCATCAGACACATTTGGATTGTTTCCAATTTTTTCTCTACTGTAAATAATATTCATTTAATATTCTTGTCTATGTCATCTATTGTACATGAGCAAAAGTTTCTCTTGAACATAAATTTAGCAGTAGAATTATTCCCTTGTAAGATAAAGGGATTTAGGAGACAATGTTAAACTGTCGAAAACATATGCATTTATTTATACTCTTACATAGACGAGATCTTGTGTGATTACATCTCTCTATTTTTAACATAGATTTTGTCAATTGAATAGATGAAAGGAGTATCTCACTGTGGTATTGATCTACGTTTTTCTGATTTATAATAATTTTATTTTTATGTTTCTTTTTGGTAAAATAGCTATGTAGATATTTGCCATCTTTTTATTGTGTAGTTTTTACTTTTCTTACTGATTTATAGGTATTTAAAAAATATTGTTTATACTATTCTTTGTTAGTTGTGGGAATGGCATCTTCTCCCTTTGAAAATTTGTTCTTTTACTCCTTTTTAAACATTTACTTTGAGGAAAACTGTTTTGTTGTTGTTGTCTTTGTTTTGCTTTTTTTCTTTTTGTTTTTGAGTTGCAGTCTCACTCTGTTGCCTCCGCTGGAGTGCAGTGGCATGGTCATACGTCACCACAGCTTCAAGCTTCCACTCGGCCTCCCAAGAAGCTGGAACTATAAGTGCCACGAAGTCTGGCAAACTTTTGATTTTTTGTAAAGACGTGGTCTCACTATGTTGTCCAGGCTGGCTGCCTGGGCTCAAGCAATCCTCTCTCCTCGGCTTCCCAAAGTGTTAGGATTACAAGGGTGAGCCACAGCACCCAGCCCCCCAAAAGTTCTTAATTTTAATAGAGGGTAATATATTAATTTTTGGACAATGCTAAATGAATCTGGTTTTAAAAAATCCCTAGCCCATACTACACCAAAACTCAAACTATAAGAACTTACATTTTAAAAGTGAAATTTTAAAAGTTTTATTAATATTTTTGACACTGATA
>NW_007258553.1:4756-5612 GCF_000164805.1 Carlito syrichta
CCACAGTTTATTTGCATTATCCTCATCAGGCACATTTGGATTGTTTCCAATTTTTTCTCTATTATAAATAATATTCATTAATATTCTGTATATGTCATCTATTGTACATGAGCAAAAGTTCCTCTTGAACATAAATTTAGCAGTAGAATTATTCCCTTGTAAGATAAAGGGCAGTTGGATTTAGGAGACAATGTTAAACTGTTGAAAACATATGCATTTACTTATACGCTTACATAGACGAGATCTTGTGTGATTACATCTCTATTTTTAACATAGATTTTGTCAATTGAATAGATGTAAAGAAGTATCTCATTGTGGTATTGATCTACATTTTTCTGATTTATAATAATTTTATTTTTATGTTTCTTTTTTTGGTAAAATATCTATGTAGATATTTGCCATGTTTTTATTGTGTAGTTTTTACCTTTCTTACTGATTTATAGTTATTTAAAAAATATTGTTGATACTATTCTTTGTTAGTTGTGGGAATGGCATCTTCTCCCTTTGAAAATTTGTTCTTTTACTCCTTTTTAAACATTTACTTTGAGGAAAACTGTTTTGTTGTTGTTGTCTTTGTTTTGCTTTTTTTCTTTTTGTTTTTGAGCTACAGTCTCACTCTGTTGCCCCCGCTGGAGTGCAGTGGTGTGGTCATAGGTCACCACAGCTTCAAGCTTCCACTTGGCCTCCCAAGAAGCTGGAACTACAAGTAAGTGCCACGATGTCTGGCAAACTTTTGATTTTTTGTAAAGATGTGGTCTCACTACTGGGGATCCAAGGTAACAACAAACATCAAAACGGGAATGACTGGCTCTTCCCCCTTGATAAATAGACAAGGCCAGACCTTAGTAATAGACTG
>NW_007258554.1:0-743 GCF_000164805.1 Carlito syrichta
CAGGCTATGCGCTCTGGGATGTAGTGATCCATGGTCCCTCCAGCTAGTTGGATCCTGTCACTGAAACTAATGCAGCCCCCTGGTGAGAGCTGTGACCTGAGGCAGGTGAGAATTTTTTTCCCTCTGGAAAGAATCTCATCAAGGAGACTGTGAACGCTTCATCATGGGACTAGGGACTTGAGAACCCCATACCTGCCCACCTGTTACTCTTGAACACAAGAGCTGTAGCCTGAGTATAGTGTCTTCTGGAGGTGAAGGGTCAGGCAGAGAAGGAGGGGTGGGTTATAACTGGGAGTGCAAGAAGAGAAAACTCAGCTCCCAGTGACTGCTGAACAGGGAAGAATGATTTCTTGAGTAGGGTATGAGGCTCAGGAATCCAATCTGGGTGAAAGACAATGAGTCCTGGGGCACTGTCCTCACAATGTGCTCCTCTCCTAAAGCACCTTGACCTCTGGGTGTCTCCCAGTGTGTCTCAGTCCTGCAGGAACTGCTAGGCTGACACCTAGGCCCAGGCTCCTCCAGTTGCATTTTCCAGGTGAGTATGCCATGGTGTCCAATCTCCAGTCACTGTCCTCTGTGAGTCTAATCCTCAAGACATGACCACTAGAGCCTGTGGGCACACTTTGAATTGTCCCAACATCAAGCCCAAAGACTGACCCTCGAACACCTATTGACCCCCATGAACACCTCTATGTTATGCTCTACCTGGGC
This sequence comes from Carlito syrichta, assembly GCF_000164805.1. Classification (NCBI taxonomy): domain Eukaryota; kingdom Metazoa; phylum Chordata; class Mammalia; order Primates; family Tarsiidae; genus Carlito; species Carlito syrichta. The sequence goes on from NW_007258554.1 coordinate 712, forward strand.
AGCTCCGGACTCTCTCCTGGCTACTCCTTGGG
>NW_007258554.1:1542-9383 GCF_000164805.1 Carlito syrichta
GATTCTACTATTTCAGCTTTAATTAATAGTCCCTTTCATGTCTTTTCTATGATTTCACTTAAAAGGAGAGGGGGGGCAAAGATTTTAGTGGTAGTATAAGTCAGGGTTTTTTAAAGTTACTTTATATTTCTGTATAATTTAACACAATAATATACACAGATCTTAAATGTTTCATTCTACTAATTTTGAAAATAGCATACCCTCAGTCTTTCATTTTTAAAGACAAAACTGAGTACAAGGGAAGTTAGTTGCCCAAAATAACAGAAAAAAGTGGTGGCCAGTCTAGCAGTTGATTGTGGACCCTAAAACTTTGCTGAATTTGCTTCTTATGTTTGGCAAGGCTTTGGGGATTATTTGGGGCATCCTATTTTTTAATTATTTCATGTGTAAATAGCGATAATTTTACTGCTCTGATTTTGTCCTTAATACCCATTATTTCTTTCTTTTACCTAATTGTTTTGACTAAGTTGTCTTGTACAAAGTAGAGGAAGCAATTGTGAAAACAAGAGTCTTAGCTTTTCCCTGGACTTTGTGAAAAACTTTGAGTCTTTCACCATTTGGCATGATATTCATTTTAAATTTTGGTGAAGGCCCTTTATCAATCTGTGGAAGTTTCCTTCAATTCCTAGTTTGCTGAGTGTTTTTATCATGACAGTGTGATGAATTTTGTCAAGTGAGTTTTTTGCACTTATCAGATGATCAGATACTTTTTCTGTCACTCTAATAATAAGATATATTACATATATTCATTTACTTATGTAGAATCAACCTTGCAATCTTGAGATAAATCCTTTCTTGTCATGGTGCTTTTCCCTTTTAATGTACAGTTGGATTGGGTTTGTTGTTACTTCACTTGAATTTTTGCACGTTTACTCTTAAGGGATATTAGCCTGAAGTTCTTTTATTCTGGTATCCTTGTTTGTCTTTGGTAGCAGATTAATGCTGGCCTCACAGAATATGTTAGGACGTGCCTCTCCTAATGTATTTTTGGAAGAAATTGAATATTATTTGCACTAATTCCTGCTTCAGTCTCTAATAGGATTATCAGTGAAACCATGACTAAAAGAGAAACATTACTACCAACCTTACAAGAAGTAAAATTTTTATTTTTATTTATTGTTTTAGATTCAGGTGTACATGTGTATTTGTTACACAGACATAAAGTGTATTGGTGGGGTTTCAGTCTCAGGTGGTCTAGTCCTCAGATAGTGAATCTTTGCCCCTTAGGTAGTTTGTGAACCCTAACCTCCACACTCACTCACCATTATTGGTGTCCTCAGTGTCTACTCTTTACATCTTTGTGATCATTTAGCTTCCACATATGAGTGAGAGCATGTGTTGTTTGGTTTTCTATTTCTCAGTCTGTGTTTACATTGATAATCTTTAGATTCATCCATGTTGCTGCAAAGAACACATTTTCATTCTTTTTATGACTGGGTAGTGTTCCATGGTGTATATATACCACATCTTCATTATTTGCTGATCAATTGATTGGCATTTAGGTTGATTACACATCAGTGTAGTTGTCAATTGAGTGGCAAAGAAAATGAGGGTGCAGGAGTCTTTATTATCTAATGAATTCTGTTTCTTAGAGTAGATACTTAGTAGTAATGTTAGCTGGATCAAATGGTAGATCTACTTTCAGATCTTTGACTAATCTCCATGCCACTTTCTGGAGAGGTTGTTCTAATTTACACTTTAGCCAACTGTGTATAAATGTTCCATATTCTCTGCATCTATGCCAGCATCTATTGCTTCTTGATTTTTTAATAATGGCCATTGTGACTGGTGTAAGTTCATATCTCATCAGGAAATTTGCATTGCCCTGATGGTGAGTGATGTTGACCATTTTTTCCTGTGTTTTTTGGTCATTTGTATATCTTCTTGTGAGAGTTGTCTGTTCATGAAAATTGCCCACTTTTTAGTAAGAACAATATGCTTTTGTTCCTAGAGAACCCTAAAGACTCCTCCAAAAGAAGTCTGGACCTGATAAATGAATTCAGTAATATTTCTATATGAAAAATCAGCACATACAAATCAGTAACACTGCTATATATTAATCATGACCAAGCTGAGACTCAAATCAAGAACTCTGTTCCCTTTACAGTAGCAGCCAAAAGGCTAAAATACCTAGCAACATATTTAACCAAGAAGGTGAAATATCTCTACAAGGAGAACTACAAAACTCTGATTAAAGAAACCACGGAAGACCCAAACAAATGGGAAACATTCCATGCTCATGGATTGGAAGAATCAGCATTATTAAAATGACCATATAACCCCAAGTAATATACAGTTTCAGTGCAATCTTCTAATCTTCATCACAATTTAACAACCATAATATTCTCAAAGTAGCCACATCCCTAGTTTATTTAGTTTTTAAAAAGATACTATCACTCCTTCTTTGCAGGTGAAGAAATTGAAGCCACATAACATGCATGAGGAGGACAAAGCACCTCCCAGGAAGTGCTATTCTCAGAAGCCCACATTGCAGCAGGGGAGCCTCTGCCTTGTCCTGGCTGTTTTCCAAGAATTATAACAATAGTACTGACAGTGCCTGTCACACTCTGCCTCTATGGGGCTCCTGTCCTTGACTCACGATCATTCTTTGAAGAGGGAACATTCTTGCATACCTCACCTTGGGCACATGCTGCCATTAACTCTCACATAGAGGCCAAAATGTGTTGGGAGTTGGGGCGAATTATCTGAGCTCCTTCCAGTTCCCGATGGATGGTATGGACATAGCAGCTGTCCCTGTCTCCCTGGGTCAGGCAGATGCAGGGCTCACAGCAGCATTCCTGCAATGTTTCCTGATGTTTGGAACATGCCCTGTTCTTCCTGTTTGCAGATCCTGACATTGTGCCTCAGGAACTTGAAGGCAAGTCTTCATGGAGTAGTTTGTAAGATGCAAGCCTGATGTCTCACAAATTAATTAATTAATTTGTGAGACTTTAATTAATAACAACCAGTACCTATAAAATTTTAAAATAAAATCCTAAAATAAAAGGCTGTGCACATAATTATGTTTTTTAAAAATAGGAGTTTGGATTTCTGCCCATGATTCTTTACATGACAGCAGGCAAGTCAGCTTCGCTAGTTCTCAATTTACCTCAATAAAAAATGACAAGAATGAAGTAAAGATATTCTGTAGGTTTCTTCCAGGCAAGATTCCATGATTTTATATCCATACAAAAGAGGATTTCCATGTTTTTCATGATAGATAAGCCAGAGGACAATTAGATTGAGAGGGATATGGAGTTTTGTTTTGGCTTTGAGACAGAGTCTCCCTATGCTGTCCTGACTGGTCAAAACAACCCTGTGGCCTCAGCCTCTGAAGAAGCTGGGACAACAGGTGTATGGCCCATGCCTGGTTGGGTAGTGAGTTTTTAATGTGATAATATGTTCTTCCTGCCCATGTAAACTGTTAACAATTGCTAAAAAACAAAACAAAAATAACATGCTCTGATGGTCACAAGAACGGAAAGCAAATAAGCACTCATGTTTTTAATCAAGTCTAATTAACATGTTAATCTGTGTTAAGTATGGCACAAATAACAAAAAGCTACATACTCTAGATCCTGATGGTTTATTCTTACTATTACATTCATTTACTGTTCAACATTGAGGATTCTTGAGCTGAGGGCCCAGAAGAGACCCCTCTGGAAAGAGGTCAATGAGCTGAGAACCCATGGAGCAAAGCAGCATACTCTGGAAGGCAACAAAATCATATCTGGGCAGCATGTACCAAATGATGAGGGCTGTGACCAAGATATTCTCTGAATTGATTGAGGTTCATTTAGATGCACCCAAGATGATAAGACAGCCCAAGAAATTCAGAAGGTTGCAAATGCCTCCTACTCAATCCTGACATAAAAAAGTGAGGCTATTCAGATGTGGTTGTGGTGTTGGCCAGGGCCATAAGAATAGTTTCAATTATTATCCAAGATTGCAGTCATGTAGTGATGTATAGATCCTGGCTGACATCTTCCATGGCACACCTCAAGAGCAGAACTCTCTAGATGGGACAGCTGCCACACTGAAGTCAAGGGCCTTCTTCCTTGACTTCAGAGTCTTAGAGACAGCGTTACCCTTAGCTTGGAGCTATCCATGGTGCCTGACTCACACTTAGCCAGTCACTTCTAGGAGTTGGTGCATGTGCTTTCCTCTCAGGATCTGTCTAACCTGTCATTCTAACTGTAGCCTGGGACAATCACAGCAATTTTATGGGTGACTTTTAATGTGTCTGTACCACTTGCCTCTGCCCAGACCAACAATTGCCTCACTTTATCCTCATGTGATCGGATCTACAGCAAACCCACCTGTGTATCTGTTATACAAATCCCTCCCTGTGGACACAGTACCTCCTGTGGGAGATCACTGGCATATCTGGGTAAAAAAAAGAAAAAGAAAATTATAGGTCTTCAAAAGCAAGTACCACACATAATACCTCACATGAGTTTTAAAACGTTGTTACAATCTTTATACCATTCCTACATAACTCAATATAACTTTTAAATTTTCCCGTGTATGTTTTCTGATTGACATTGGGACAAATAAAGGAGTTAACTCAGAACTGACTTAGGGTTTTCAGGGAATCCTCCAGCCTCTTGTAATTATGTGATTCTTTAGGTATGTCTACATTCTTCTAGGAAGAGGGTACTGAGATTCTTATTCTTAAAAGGCTAAGAACCAGTGACCAATGCTGATGACTCCCCCAAAATCATCCTTTACTCAAATATAGGCACTGAACTTTTACATCCAACTGCCTGTTGGAAACCTCTAAATGGATGTCTGGAAAACACCCAACTCAGCATATCCCAAGAAAGACTAATTTTTCATACTGACTCCTCTAACATGTTCCTTTCCTAAATGTCACCATCTCAGAAGACCACATCACCCGCTGGCCGAAAAGGTAAAAGTCCTGGGAATCATGCTTGCTTGTGATGATCTTTACAACTTTCTCTGTTTCTTTAGTTGACTTGTCCCATCAGTCATCCTTCAGAGCTTATGAAAGTGTACTCAAATTTCTTTTTAAGTTGGAGTCTTACTCTGTCACCCAGGCTGGAGTGCAGTGGCATGCTCACGGCCACCCCAACATCAACCTGCTGGACTCAAGTGATTCTTCCTCCTCAGTCTTCCAAGTAGCCAGAACAACAGGCACATGCTATCATACCTGGCTAACTTTTTAAAAATTTATTGTAGAGACGAGGTCTCACCAAGTTACCCAGGCTGGTCTCAAACTCCTGTGCTCAGGCAATCCACTTGTCTCGGTCTCCCAATGTGCTGGGATTACAGGCTTGAGCCACCACACCCAGCCTGAAAGTGTAATCAATACTTAAAAACAACCCTGAGGTAAAGAAGTATGTATTTGCTGATCATTTCCCAGGGAATAAAGTTTTCCAAGTATTAATAGGTCCTGTGATGGGAAACTCTTCCCACTGGACCAAACTTTTATGGTTGCATAAAGCATAATACGATCTCAACATCCTCCCCCCATATCTATTTTATGAATATGCTAAACAGTGTAACACTTTCTTTCTTCTAGTATTACAGAATGTGGTCAAAACAGTTTCCCTTCAACAAAATGACAAGGGATGAAGCTGCTTCTGTAAAGAAGAAAGGACTTCTTGTTTGGAGCACCTTTCATTTCTATCTAAACAGTCCCCAGGATCATAGCACCACTATTCAGTGAGGGCAGCTGCTTTCCAATTTTCAGAGGGAAATAGAAACTTTGCTGGGTCAAATAATACTGTGTCTTTACCCAGACATCAACCTGACAGATGGCACTGCAAAAGCAATGGCGAGATCAAAACTGAAAAATGTAAAAGTCACAATCACTGACATTCTTGGCTGCTGACACTAAGTATTGTAAACTTTAATGAGAATAGAAGGTGACAGGAAGACTCTGTCTCCAAGAAAAATCTGAAGAACCTACACAAATGTATCTCTGGTTCTTGATACAGTTGTAAAAACATTCTGGCCAGGCGCAGTGGCTCATGCCTGTAATCTCAGACCTTTGGGAGGCTGAAGCATAAAGACTGCTTGAGCCCAGGAGTTCGAGACCAGGATGAGCAACATAGAGGGTCATCTTTAACCCCCCTGCAAAAACCAAAACAAAAAAACTACCCAAGTGTGGTGACACATATTTGTGGTCCCAGCTACTTGGTAGTCTGAGGTTGAAGAATCACCTAAACCTAGCAGGTTGCAGTTTGTGGCGAGCCAGAACGGTGTCCTTGCACTCCAGCCTTAGTGACAGAGTGAGACCCTGAGTCAAAAAAAAAAGACTTTCTGAGCACCCATTGCTTAAATTCAGGTGTCACTCTTTCCTTAAAGACACAGTAAGTTATCTAGAAATATACAAGGAGCACCTCCCATTTTTCACACATTGCCACCAAAGATTAGAAAATTCACACGGATGAATTCCTTTGAGGCCCACATACTGACATGCCCTGTGCTTACCAGTGCTTTGTAAACTAATGGCACACTTTGCAAAGTGCTGTACACATTTTATTTTGCATTTATTACAAAAACCAAGGGAGGGAAATTATGTTGATAGGATAGTAAGTTTCTTTTCAAAGAAAATTTATTTTCTAATTTTTGTCACATTTCCATGTAAGATCAGTAAGGTGCACATCAGTAAGCAGCTATAGTCAAGACCAGTAAAATGCTTACAACCAAAGAGAACAGAACAAAATCAGGGCATATCTAGACTCAAAATATCCTGTTCAGTTCTAATAGCTACTTGTCAAGAAAGACATCATGGCACTGGGAAAAGATTGTGAAGAAGGCAATTAAAATCAACAAGTGCCTTTGCTGTCTACACTAGCCTATAAAGTGATTCAAAGGCAATGTCATACCTTGCTTCTCTCAAACCATTACAAAGTGAACAATGTAAAATGCAACCATCCTCTTAACAGGGTCCTTTACAGTGCAAACATTTTCATTTGAACAAGTTCAACTGATCAGTTTTTAATAGGTTATGCTACTGGTATTATATCTAAGAATTCTTCAATAAGCCCACCGTCCTGCAGATTCTCTCCTGTTTCATTCTAAAGGATTTATTTTATGTTTTACTAGAAAATCTGTGATCTATTTTGAGTTACTTTTTGGATAAGGTGTGAGATCTGATCAAGGTTCATTTTTTAACCTATGCTTAAGACAATGAAAAGCCAAGTTACAGATTGGGAGAAAATATTTGCAAACACCTATCTGACAAAGGATTCATTTCTAAAACATATAAATAACTTTCAAGCACAATAGTCAAGAAGCAAACAGTCCAGTTAGACAGTGAGTAAAAGAAAATAAAGACGTATATCACCAAAGGGAATATCTCCAAGGCAAATAAGCCATGGAAAGATTATCAATATAGTAACCATTAAAGAAATGTAAAGTAAGACCACAATGAGAGATCATTACACACTTAGTAGAACAGACTTTAGTGTAACATCTCATGCTGCTGAGGATCAGAGAAACTGGGTATCTCCTATACTGTTGGTTAGGCATGTAAAGTGGTACAGCTGCTTGGAAAAGTTTGTCAGTTTCCTTTAAAACTAAGCATCCATTACCATAAGACCCAGAAATTACACTCTTGGCACATAGCTAAGAGATTTAAGAAGTTACACCCACACAATCCTGTGTGTGATTGCTCATTTTCTAATTTATTTACTTAACCAAAAAGTAACTCAGAATGTATCATACATTTTATTGTAGAACATAAAATACAACTTGTAAAATAAACAGAAGAGAATCTGTGGACGTTGGGCTTAGTGAAAGATTCTTAGCTATATGCCAATATCATAACCTATTAAAAATTGATCAATTGAACTTTGTTCAAATAAAAA
>NW_007258555.1:0-927 GCF_000164805.1 Carlito syrichta
TCATTTTCAACAAAGGATCGAGGCCAGGCTAGGGGGCTCAGCCTCTTCATCCCTGTGCTTCGAGATGTCGAGACCAGAAGCCGACCTGAGCCCACTGGCCAAAACCCATGCAGAAAACTCAGTGAGACCTCTTCTCAACACCCCATCTCAAATGACGTCAGCGTGTTGGCTCCCTCCTGTCATTACAGCTCCTCAGAAGGCCAAGGGGAGTCTTGCCAGAGCCTGGCACACCAAGGCTGTGGTGGCCAAGATCAAGCCACCGCCCTCTAGCCTCAGCGATGGGATGAGGAGATCATTTGGGAAGGATACCCCAGCCTTGTACCTAGAGTTCCTGAAAGATGGTAGATCAGCAGACAATTGGCCTGTGACTTTGGGAGGCCATGCCTAGGGACCACTGGAGCCTGGGAGTTCGAGACTAGCCTGGGTCACATATTGAGACATTGGCCCCCCTCAGAACACAAACACTGAAGTCATGTGTGGTGGCACCCATGGTCTTAGCTACACGGGATGCAACGACTTTCATCCTGGGACATCCTTTTCATCTCCCCTGATGACAGAATATGCAAGTACAGGCTGGGCACCATGGCTCACGTGCGTCAACCCTGTGCCCTGGGAAGCTAAGGCAGGAGGTTGCCTGAAAACAGGTCAGAGTCCAGCTTGGGTGACAGGGCTAGATTTTGTCTTGGCAAGAATTCCCCAAACTCGAGTCAGTCATGGTTGCCCCCAGAGTCTTGGCTGCTTGGGGGCTGAGGTGGTAGGACCGCCTGAGCCCTGCATGTCGAGAACCTTGGGAGCCACTATTGTGCTGCCATGCCCCAGCCTGGACAACGGAGAATCTGGCACCAAAAACAGGCCTCCCATCTGTGTCATGACAGGCATCCTCAGATCCCAGGGAAAGGTCCACCTGGGCGGGGAAGGATGTAGTGA
>NW_007258555.1:2093-3212 GCF_000164805.1 Carlito syrichta
GCCGTGCAGCCGAAGGTGCAGGATGGACTTGCCTGGTGGCCACCCTTTGAAACCTCCCACGAATGACAGGCCGGAAAGTGCCTTTTCCTCTCCCATCCTTGAGGGTGACTTGTGGTGCTGGGTGGCTGGGTGGTGGTGGTGGTGATTATAATTATTATGGGTCAGAATCCCACCATGTCACCCAGGCAGGAATGCAAGGGCATGATCATGGCCACTGAGGGCTCCACCTTCTGGGCTCAGGTGATCCTCTCACCATGGCCCCCTGAGTGGCTGTGACCATATGCCTGTGCCACCACGTCCAGCTAATCTTTTGATTTATTTTTGATGGTTGAGACAAGGTCTGGCCCTGTATCACAGGCTGGTGTCAAACCTGCAGGCTTAGGCCATCCACTCGCCTGGACCTCAGAAGGATGGGGATGCCAGCCTGAGACCCTGATCCTGGCCTGTCGTTGTTGTGGTGGATGTGGTTGGTATTATTATTCTTAGTCGGAGTTCCGCTCTGTTGCCAAGGCCGGAGCACCCGGCCCCATTCTCAGACACCATAGCCTCCACTGGCTGGGCTCTGGTGATCCTCCCGCCTTGGGCTCATGAGTGGCCAGAAGGACAGGCGTGCACCACCACACTTGGTTCATTATTTTTCTTCTTGGAGAGATGAGGCCTTGCCAAGGTACCCAGACTGGTCTCGAACATGTGGGCTCATGCCATCCTCTCGCCTTAGCTCCCCAGAGTGCTGGGATGACAAGTGTGAGCACCCATGCCTGGTCTCCACACCCCTCTCAGGGCCCCACCCCGAGGCTCACTCCCATCTGATGACTCAGTACCCTGGAGATGGCGGCCAGAGTCACCCACTGAGCCCTCCCCAGGGAGATCACCTGGTGCAGGGTGGTGCCACTGCAGGGGCACCCACCCCTTCATCCTCCTCATTCCCCATGGTGGAACCACTCATTCCTCCCAGGGGCTGTTACTGGAAAAGGGAGGACATGACTCACAAACCTTCAGGGGAGTCAGGACAGCCAGATTACTCACGTCTGTCTCATCGGCATTCATGGTGGCCAAGACGGGAAGATGGCCGGAGACTGGGAGCTCAAGACCAGGTTGGACACAATAGCAAGCCCCCAT
>NW_007258555.1:4185-4982 GCF_000164805.1 Carlito syrichta
TGACGCTGGGCTCAGGGCCCAGTCTCATCATTCCAGTGCTTGCTAGGGCCAAGGCCAGCAGCCAGCCTGAGCCCATGGTCCAAGACCCAGACAGGCATCTCAGCAAGACCTCATCTCTACCGTCCATCCCAAATGAGCCGGGCATGGTGGAGCATGCCTGTCATTCTGACTCCTTGGAATGCCGGGGAAAGGCTTGCCGGAGACCAACGTGCTGAGGCTGTGGTGGCCAGGCACGAGCCTCCGCCCTCCAGCCTGGGAGATGGAGTGAGACTCCGACTCAAAGAGAAAAAGGAAAAGAGGAAATAAAGTCAAGAATATCCATCTGTGTATGGAATTGGGATCACTGTGAACAGACAGAGATCCTTTGGAAAGGAGGCCCCAGCCTGGGGCCCAATGTTCCCAAAAGACAGTGGATCAACAGGTAATCGGGATGTGGTGTTGGGATACTGAGGTGGGGGACTGTGGCATCCCCAGAGTTCAAGACCAGTCTGGGCCACGTGGAGAGACCTTGTAGCTCTCAGTAATGTAAACATTTGAGTTGCACGTGGTGGCACCCACGGTCCCAGCCACATGGGATGTGGTGGCCTCCATCCAGGGTCATTCCTTTTCCTCACCCCCGCAGATAGAATGTGCATGTCCAGGCCAACCACCGTAGCACACGGCAGTCCACCCCGCACCCTGTGAGGCCTAGGTGGGAGGCTGCCTGTGCAGAGGGGTGGGAGACTAGCCTGAGGGATGTGGCCAGACCTTTCTCGGTGGGAGGTCTCCAAAATCAAGTTACTCTTGGTGTCCCTGGA
>NW_007258556.1:0-411 GCF_000164805.1 Carlito syrichta
GATTTCTTTCTTTCTTTCTTCCTTTCTTTCTTTCCTTTCCTCAGCAGGCTGCTCTCAAACAGCCCAACTCTGGCCATATTTTTGTTTGGGGCATCCCAAACTGCTGTGATCACACGCTTTCCATTTGGTTGACATCCTGCTCTTCCTGCCTGGTCTTGAACTCTGGGTTGGAGGCAATCCTCCTGCCGACGCCTGCCCTCACCCAAGGTTTTTGGGCTTTTGCTTGGGGTCAAGGAAGAGGCTTGCTATGGTGTCCAGCATGATCTCAAGTTCCCAGGCTACGGCCATTTTCCCATCTCTGCCTCCCCGAGTTCTGAGGTGACAGGCATGAGTCGTCCTGCAGTACCTGCTCCCTCTAAGTTTTTAGATTCACAACCTCCCTTTCCCAGGACAACCCCTGAGAGGAGGGAG
>NW_007258556.1:431-4696 GCF_000164805.1 Carlito syrichta
CGTGTGTGTCACTGCACTCCAGCCTGAGCAGCAGAGCGGGACTCTGACTCTAAATAATAATACCAACCACCACCACAACAACCACTGGTCGGGATCCGGGGCTAAGCCTGGCATTCCAGCCCTTCAGTGTCCCAGGCAAGTGGACAACCTGAACCTGTGGATCTGACACCAGGCTGGGACACAGAATGAGACCTCGTCTCAGCCATCACAAATAAATCCAAAGATTAGCTGGGTGTGGTGGCATAGACCTGTGGTTCCAGCCACTCGGGGATTCCAGGCGGTAGGATCACCTGAGTCCGGCAGGCAGAGTCCATGGTGGCCATAAGTGTGCCCCTGCCCTCTGGCCTGGGTGAAAGACCAGGATTCCAATTCCAAATAATAATAATTACCTCCACCACCACCACCGCCCCTGCCACCAAGAACGAGGAGGCACCCTCAGGGATGAGAGAGTAAAAGGCACTTTCAGGTCTCTCGTTCATGGAAGGTTTCAAAGGTGGCCACCGGGCACTTCTGTCACACACCTTTGGCCACACACCCCAGAAGGCCAGACTCCACCCTCCACACTCGTGCACCACAGAAAAGACATGTATGAGCTCACGGAACAGACAACCGCGAGCTAGGGTGTTCATTGGGCACAGAGCTATCAAGACGGGGAGGCAACGCCATGACCAGTCCAGGTTCTGGTCACCCTGTCTGCAACCTATGGGTGGGTGGAGGGCCCCTTCCTCTCCAGATCACTCCATCATGTCCTGCTCACGTGGACCTTCCCTGTGGAGCCTAGGATTCCCATTGTGACGCACGTGGGAGGCATCTTTGTTGTCCCCTGAGTCTCTGTCAGGCAGGATGGGGCATAGCAGCACAATCGTGACTCTTGGTGCCTCCAAGCAGGACTCAGGTGGTTCTACCACCTTGGTCCCCGAGCAGTCAGGAACCGGTGCCCATCAAGCCTGACTCAATTTTGGGGAACACTCACTGAGATGAGGTTTGGCCATGTTGTCTGAGCTGGTCTCATATCCCTGGACTCAGGCAGGAGCTAATGGCCATGAGCCACGGTGCCCACCTGGACTCGCATGTTTCTGTCGGCGGGTGTGATGAAAAGGAGCACCCTGGAATGGAGGCCACAACATCCCATGTAACAGGGACTGCCATTGCCACCACGCAGGACTCCAGTGTTTGCATTCTGGGGAGCAATGAGGTTTTGCTACGTGACCCAGGCTGGTCTCAAACCCCCAGGTGCCAGTGGTCCCATGCCTTGGCCTCCCAAAGTCACAGTCAGATTGTCTGCTGATTCACCATCTTTCAGAAACTCTAGATTCAAGACTGGGGCTTCCTTCCAAAATGATCTCTGTCTGTTCATGATGATGACAACTCCATATAAAAATGGATGCGCCTCTTTTTTCCCCTTTTTTCCGTTTTATCTTTGAGTTGGAGCCTCACTCTGTCACCCAGGCTGGAGGGTAATGGCTCACTCTGGGCCACTGTAGCCTCGGCCCACCAGGCTCCATCAAGTCTTTACCTGGCATTCCAAGGTACCAGAATGACAGGCGTGTGCCACCATGCCCAGATCATTTGTGATGGAGGGTAAAGATGAGGTCTCACTGAGGTGCCCGGGTGGATCTTGGCCTGTGGGGTAGGGCCAGCCACTGGCCTCGGCCTCCCAAAGTGCGGGGATGATGAGGCTGAGCCCAGTCTTGATCCTTCATCAAAAATGAATGAGAAGTCATGGTGCAGCTGCCCATGCCTGAAGTCCCAGTGCTCTAGGTGTCAGAAGTGGGAGGATGGTTGGAGCCCAGAAACCCAAGGGCAGCCTGGGCCATGCAAAGTGACCTCATCTCTGCACCCATCCAAACAGGGTGTCTGGAGTCTAGGGACCCATCATCCCAGGCACTCCAGAGGTTGAGGCAGGAGGATCAAGGGAGCCTTCGATGTCGAGGCTGGTGGTGAATGACAGTCATTTCCGCGGGTCCCAGTCAGGGCCACAGAGCTAGACCCTGTCTCCAAAAACATCAGAATCATACACAGATTCTCAACTGCGCGTGGTGTGTTCACAGGGAGACTTTCTTTAGATTCAGGAAAAATGGGATTGTGGGGGAAGAAATGTGCCTGGATGAGGGACGTGTCCCTGGGCTTTCTTTCGGAAGGTCCTCATTGCTGGCTAGGAGGGTCTGCCAGCCTGTGGCACATTTCTCACCTCAGAGAAGAGATCCAGCAGGAACTCATCCAGGGAGAATCTGTAACTCCTGCACCAGTGTGGGGTCAGTCATTTTGGTGTGGTTGGAGCTGGAGGGTGTCGAGTAGGGGGACAGTCACATGTGGGGGAGTTGAGTGAGGAAGGAATGAGGGCAAAAGATTTTCAATAAATGGATTTCTTTCTTTCTTTCTTTCCTTCTATCTGGTCTTTCTTTCCTCACTAGGTTGCCCAGGTTGCTGTCAAATTGCCCGACTTGGGCCAACCTCTTGGCCAAGGCCTCCAAAATTGCTGCGATCACAGGCTTTCCATTTGGGCATCATCCTGATTTTCTTGCCGAGTCTTGAACTCTGGGCCGGAGGCAATCCTCCCGCAAGACCTGCCCTCACCTATGGTTTTCTGGATTTTGCTTGGGGTCAAGGTTGGGTTTTGCTATGGAATCCAGCCTGGTCTCAAGCTACCAGGCTCTGGCATCTTCCTGTTTCGGCCTCCCCAGTGCCGAGGAGACATTCCTGTATTGCCTGGTGCTCCCTGCCCCCCATAGGTTTGAGAGATGCACTCCCTTTCCCCGAGGCTCTCCCTGGGAAGAATTAGTGGGTCCAACCTAGGGAACGAGGTGAGTGAAGGGGTGGGCACCCCAGCAGAGACAAGTGGCTGCACCAGGTACACACACCAGGGAGGGCTCAGCAGGTGACTTCAGTCACCCACTCCCGGGGTTCCGGGACTTTGCAAGGGATTGGTGCCAGTGGTGGAGTCCCGAGAGGGATGTGGAGGCCAGGTGCCTGGGCTCATGCCTGTCATCCCAGCTCTCTTGGAGGCCAAGGAGACAGGATGGCCTGAGTCCTCAGGTTGGAGATCAGCCTGGGCACCTTGGCAAGATTTCATCTCTACAAGAAGTCAAAAAAACGTGCCAAGCATGGTGGCAGATGCCTGTCGTTCTGGCCACTTGGGAGGCTATGGTGGGAGAATTGCTAGGTCCCAGTCAGTGGAGACTGCAGTGGCCAAGAGTGGGCACTTGTGCTCAGGGCCGTGGCAACAGAGCAGGACTCCAACTCACAATACGAATATCAGCCACCATCACAACCACAGGCCAGGCTCCGAGCTCAGCCCCACCTCCCGGCCCTTTGGAGGCCCAGGCAAGTGGACGGCCTATGCCTGTTGGCTTGACACCAGCCCGGGACATGGGGATAGACCTCGTCTTGGTTATCAAAAATAAATCCAAAGATTTGCCAGGTGTGGCGATGCAGCCCTGTGGTTCCAGTCATTTGGGAGGCCAAGGTAGGAGGATTGCCTGAGGACAGCAGGTGGAGTCTGTGGTGGCTGTGGGCATGACCTTGTACTCCTGCCTGGGAGAATGAGTGAGATTCCTACTCCTAAAAATAAAAATCACCACCACCACCCCTGACATCCAGTGCAAGAAGTCACCCTCAGGGATGGGAAAGGAAAAGGCACTTTCTAGATTGTCATTCATGGGAGATTTCAAAGGTGGCCACTGGGCACATTCATCCCATGCTTTTGGCCACACACCCCATAAGTCCTACCTCCACCCTCCACACTCTTGCCCAGTGGCAAATAAGCATGTGAGCGCACAAAACAGATGGCCCCAAGCTAAGGTGTATATCAGGCATGGAGCAATCAAAATGGTCCGGCAACACCATGGCCAGCCAGGCTCTGGTCGCCCTGTCTGCCACCTTCGGGTGGGGGTAGGGCCCCTTCCTCTCCTGATCACTCCATCATCCCCCACCCATGCATAGCTTTACCTGGAGAGCCATGGACATCTGTCATGATGCCTGCGGGATGCCAGCCCAGGAACCTTGGAGAGACTTTGTCTCTACAAGAAGCCAAAAAAATGAGCCGGGCATTGTGGCACATGTTTGTCTTTCTGACCACTCAGAAGGCCACAGCAGAAGGATGACTGGAGGATAGCTGGTGGAGGACACAGTGGCTGAGAGTTGGCCCCTGTGCTACGTCCTGTCTGACGGAGTAGGACTCCGACTCAGAATAGTAATAACAACCACCACCACAACCACAAACACAGACTGGGTTCAGGGGATCAACCTGGCAGCCCAGGCTTTGG
>NW_007258557.1:0-2292 GCF_000164805.1 Carlito syrichta
TGGGTTCTGGCAATCATGCTGCCGTGGCATGACAAGTAGCTGCATAGACATGCATGTGCCATGGTCATCTCATTTTTTAGCTTCTTGTAGAGACCCTGGTGTAGGGGAGTGTCTCTGCTAGGGTGCTCACCACGGCACCTGCCTCATTCCCCAGGGTGGTAGCAATGCTCCTTCCAGCGACGGCTGCAGGGAAAGGGAGGGTGTGAATCTCAAACCTTTGGGGTGTAGGGGATGGCCAGGTGACCCACGCCTGACTCCTTGGCACTCAGAGAGGCCAAGACTTGAAGATGTCAGGAAACTGGGAACTCGAGTCCACACTGGACACCATAGCAATGACCCACCTCCACACCAAGCATATCCTAGAAAACCTTTGGTGAGGGCAGGCCGTGGTGGGAGGATCACTTCCAGTTCAGAGTTCAAGACCAGGCAGGAAGACCAGGATAGCGACCAAGTGAAAAGCCTGTGATAGCAGCAGTTTAAGAGATGCCCACCGAGAGGATGTCCTGAGTTTGGTGGTTTGAGAGGAGGCTGGGCAACCTAGTGAGGAAAGGAAAGAAAGAAAGAAAGAAAGAAAGAAAGAAAGAAAGAAAGAAAGAAAGAAAGAAAGAAAGAAAGAAAGAAAGAAAGAAAGAAAGAAAGAAAGAAAGAAAGAAATTCTCCTGCAGTCATTCTGGCCCGAGTTTTCCCCCCACCCCTCCAACATGTTTGAGTGTCCCAGGCTCAGTGTCTTCCAGCCATAACCCCCCACAATGACTGCCATCACGTTGGTATGGGTGTTCCCGAGGCTCCTTGACTGGGTTCCTGCCAGCACTCCTCTCTGAGTGGAGAAATGTGCTGCAGGCAGACCAATCTTCTGACTTAACAATGAGGACCTTCCGCCCTGAAAGGACAGGGACACATCCCTCACACCAGGACATTTCTTTGCCCCAATCACATTTTTCCTGGCTCTAAAGCTAGTCGTCCTGTGAACACACCATGAAATGTTGAGTATCTGTGTACGATTCTGATGTTTTTGGAAACAGGGTCTCACCCTGTGGCCCAGGCTGGGGCCCGGGGACATGATCATCGTTCACCACAATCTCAAAATCACGGACTCTGGTGGTCCTCCCGTGTATGTCACCAGAATGGCTAGGACGACGGGCACCTCGACCCCAGACCACCTGTTTGAATGGGTGCAGAAACAGGGTCTCCCTGCATGCCCTGGGCTGGCCTTGGGATTCTGGGCTCCAACCATCCTTCTGCTGCAGTCTCTCAGAGTGCTAGGATTCCAGTCATGGTCTGCCACACCAGGTCTTCTGGTTCTTTTTGATTAAGAATGAAGGCCGGGCTTGGGAACTCAGTCTCATCATCCCAGTGCCTTGGGAGGGCAAGGCCAACTGCTGGCACAAGCCCATGGGCCAAATCAACCCTGACCAACCCTCCATCCCAAATAAGCTGGGCATGGTGGCACTTGCCTGTCATTCTGGCTCCTTGGAAGACTGGGGAAAGGTTCGCCAAAGCCTGGCCTGCCGAGGCACCAGTGGCCAGGAGCGAGTCCTCTTCCTCCAGCCAAGGCAACGGAGTGAGACTCTAACTCAAAGAAAAAAAGGAAAAAAAGAAGGGCATCCATTTGTATATGGAGTTGGGATCATTGTGAGCAGAGAGAGATCATTTGGGAAGGAGTCCCCTGCCTTGGGCCTAGAGTTCCTGAAAGATGGTAGATAAGCAGAAATGGGCTGTGGCTTTTGGAGGCTGAAGTGGGAGACCCCAGGAGTTCAAGACCAGCCTGGACCATGTAGCAAGACCTCGTTGCTCACCGGAAAGCAAACACTGGAGTCATGCGTGGTGGCGCCCATGGTCCTGGCTACCCGAGATGTGGTGGACTCTGTCATGTGGTGATCTATGGGGGGCCAGCCCCCGCAGAGAGATTTAGGGTATCCTTTGGAAGATGGGGCAACTTCAGCGATTATTTTGGAAAGATAAAAAGAAAGAGAAGAGGGGAGAAAGAAAGAGACTGAGCTCCTTCTCAAGTGACCAGAAGTCGTTTAATGGGTGTAATCTCAAGGCTTTTATTCCCAAACTCTGCAAAGTCATCATCACAGGAAACAAAGGTAGCATGTTCCTTTCACATGAACAGGTCCAGGTGCACAAAGGATACTCCCCACTCTCAAGCAAATGTTCTTTTATACGTAAGGAAGAACATGAGGAAGAGCAAACACAAATTGTCTTTTTGTATCTTATGCTACCTTAATGTTCCCCAAGCCAGTTTCTTATGTGCCCTTAATTGTATTACAACTATATCATCTTGAATAA
>NW_007258557.1:3273-4038 GCF_000164805.1 Carlito syrichta
CAGGTTGAGGGCCTGGGAGCCAGGATCATGCCTCTGTACCCCAACCCAGCTGACAGAGACTCTAGCAACAAAAAAGATGCCTTCACAAAGTGCACTCACATCTTCCCAAGGAAAGGTTCACGTGGGGTGGGGACAATGGAGTGAATGAGAGAGGAAGGGCCCTCCCCCCACCCGAAGCTGGGAGACAGGGCGACCGGAAGTTGGGCTGGCTATGACATTGCCTGACCGTCTTGATCAATGTGTGCATGACAGCTGCCCTAGCTCAGGCCCATCTGTTCCATGAGCTCACACACATCTTTGCCGTGGGACACGAGTGTGGAGGGTGGAGGCAGGCCATCTGGGGCACGTGGCAGAATGGGCAGGACGGACTTATCTGGTGTCCAAATTTGAAACCTCCCATGAACTTCAGGCCAGAAAGTGCCTTTTCCTCTCCCATCCCTGAGGGTGACTCCTCGCACTGGGTGTCAGGGGTGGTGGTGGTGGTGGTGGTGGTGGTGGTGGTGATTATTATTTAGAGTCAGAATCCTGCTCTGTCGCCCAGGCAGGAGCACAGGGGCAAGCTCACAGACACCCCAAACTCCAACTCCTGAGCTCAGGCGATACAACTGCCTCGCCCCCCCAAGTGGTTGGTACTACAGGCCTGTGCCACCAAGCCTGGCTAATATATAGATTTATTTTTGAAGGCCGAGATTAGGTCTCGTCACCTATCCCAGGATGGTGTGAAACCTGCAGACTCAGGCCATCCACTCACCAGGATCTCTGAAG
>NW_007258558.1:0-6271 GCF_000164805.1 Carlito syrichta
CCAGAGCATAGGGGCAAATTCTTGGCCACTGGGGAGTCCACCTAACAGGTTCAGGCAATCTTCCTGCCTCGGCCACCCGAGTGGCTGTAACCACCAGCCTGGGCCACTACGCCAGGCTAATCTTTGGATATATTATTGATGCCCTAGACAAGGTCTCGCCCCATGTCCTGGGCTGGGATCAAACGCGCAGGCACAGGCCATCCACTCACCTGGTATTCTGAATGGCCGGGATGCCAATCTGAGCCACTGAGCCCAGCCTGTGGTTGTGGTGGTGATGGTTGTGTTTTTTATTATTATTTTGAGTCAGAGTTCTGCTCTGTCGCCCAGGCCAAAGCGCAGGGTCTTGTTCTCTGCCACCATGGCCTCTACCACCTGGGCTCTAGCAATCCTCACGATGTTTCCTCCCGTGTGGTCATAACGACAGTCTTGCACCAAAATGCTTGGTTCATTTTTTTGGCTTCTTGTAGATACAAGGTCTCATTAAAGTTCCCAGGCTGAACTCCAACCAGGAGTCTCAGGACATCCTCTCACCTTGGCCTCCCAGAGCACCAAGATGACTGGCTTGAGCCCACCCACCCAGCCTCCATACCCCTCTCGGGGTCCCACTGTGAGGTCTGCTCACTTCTGTCAACCCGAGACTCCAGAGAGGGTGGCTGGAGTCACACGCTGAACCTTCACCCTGAGGAGCAGCTGGTGCAGGGGTATGTCTTCGCTGGGTCGCCCATTGCTCTGCCCACCTCGTTCTCCAGTGTGGAACCACTCACTCCGTGCAGAGCCTGGCACATTGAAAGGGAAGGCTTGACTCTCAAACTGTTGGAAGTTCCAGAGTGGTGGGTCAACTCATGCCTGTCTCCTTGGCATTTCGGGTGTCCAAGATGGAAAGACGGCCAGATCCTGGGAGCTTGAGACCAGGCTGGACACCCTAGCAACCCCCCACTTCCACCCCAAGCAAAACACAAAACATTGGGTTTGGGCTGGCCACAGTGGGAGGATCTACTCTGGGAAAGAGTTCAAGACCAGGACTGAATACCAGTATGTCGAACAAATGGAAAGCCTGTGATCACAGGAGTTTGGGAGGAGGAACAGGATGAGCGGATCACCAAAGTTGGGCTGTTTGAGAGTCTTCTAGGCAAACTAGTGAGGAAAGGAAAGAAAGAAAGAAAGAAAGGAAGGAAGAAAGAAAGAAAGAAAGAAAGAAAGAAAGAAAGAAAGAAAGAAAGAAAGAAATGCATTCTTCTGCAAACCTTCTGCCCTCAGTATTTCCTCTCCTGACCCCCCTACATATTAGGGTTCCCCCACCTTGGCACATTCCAGCGCCAACCCTCCACAATAGTTGCCCCCGTTTTGGTGTGGGAGTTCTCAACTAACTTGACCGGGTTACTGCTGGCTCTCCACTCTGAAGGGAGAAATGTGCCTCAGGCAGGCTGACCCTCCACTCAGCAACGAGGAACTTCCACCAAGAAAGACCAGGGACACATCCCTCACCCAGGGACATTTCTTTTCCCCCAATCCCATTTTTTGTGGATCTAAGGCCAGTCGCCCTGTGAACACACCATGCACAGATGAGAATCTGTGTACAATTATGATGTTTTTGGAGACAGGGTCTGACTCTGTTGCCCAGGCTGGGGCTCAGGGACATGATTGTAGTTCATTGCTAGCCTCAAAATCGTGGTCTCTGGTGATCCTCCTGCCTCAACCTCTGGGGTGGTTGGGGTGACAAGCACCTCGAACCCAGACACCCTGTTTAGAGGGGTGTGGAGATGGTATCTTTCTGCATGGTCCAAGCTGGCCTGGGGCTCCTGGGCTCTAGCCATACTCCCATCTAGGCCTCCCAGAGTGCTTGAATTCCAGGCAAGGGCTGCCATGCCAGGCCTTCTGGTTTGTTTTTGATGAAGAATTGAGGCTGGGCTTTGGGGTCAGCCTCATCATCCCAGGGTTTTGGGAGGCCAAGGCCTGCAGCCGGCCCAAGTCCAAAGGTTGAAACACACCCAGGCACCTCAGCAAACCTCATATCTACATTCCATCCCAAATGAGCCCTGCATGGTCACGTATGCCTGTCATTTTGTCTCCTCGGAAGGCCAGTGAATGGTTCACTAGAGTCCAACAGGCCGAGGCTACAGTATCTGGGATCAAGTCACTGCCCTCCAGCACGGGCAACTGAAAGAAAAAAAGTTAAAAAAAAGAACTTTCATTTGTGGATGGAGATGGGATGACCACGAATAGACAGAGATCATTTGGGAAAGAGGCCCCAGGCTTGGAGCTAGAGTTACCTAATGATGGTGGATTGTCAGACAATCAGGCTGTGGCTCTGGGAGGCTGAGGCAGGCCATTACTGGAGCACAGGATTTTGAGACCAGCCTGGGCCATGTAGCAAGACCTCGTCACTCCACAGAATGCAAACATTGGAATAGCACATGGTGGTGTATGCTGTCTTGGCTACAAGGGAATCAGTGGCCTCCATCCTGGGTCATTCCTTAATGTCACCCCTGATGACAGAACATACAAGTCCAGGCTGAACACCATGGCTCACGACCATCAGCCCCACATCCAGGGAGGCTGAGGCGGCACGCTGCCTGGGCCCAGGGGTCAGAGTTCAGCACGAGCGATGTGGCCAGACCTTGTCTCGGATAGAGGTCCCCAAAATCGAGTCAGGTATGGTCTACCGTGGAATCCCAGCTGCTCAGGGTCTTAGGCGGGAGGACCACCTGAGCCCCTCAGGTGGAGGTCCACTGACACAATCATACTGCTACTCCACAACCTGGTTGACAGAGACTTCGTTGACAAAAAAGATGCCTCCCACTTGCATCACGACCAGTGACCATGATTCCTCAGGGATAGGTCTACTTGGCCGGGGGATGATGGAGAGATCAGGAGTGTAATGGGCCCTCCTCTCACCCAAAGGTGGCAGACACGGTGACTGGAACCTGGACTGGATGTGGCATTGACAGACCACCTTGTTTGCTCTGGGCCTGAGGGCCATCCAACCTTGGGACCGTGTGTTCCGTGAGCTCACACACGTCTTTGCTGTGGGACGAGAGTGTGAAGGGTGAATGCAGGCCTTCTTGGGTGCATCACCAAGGGCACGGGGCAGACATTCCCTGTGGCCACCTTTGAAACCTCCAGCAAATGACACACCAGAAAGTGCTTTTTCCTTTCCCATCTCTGAGGATCGGGTGACAACCCTCACACTGGGTGGGTCTTCACGCTGGTTGGCAGGGATGCTGGTGGTAGTGGTGCTGGTGATTATTATTATTATTTGAAGTTGGAATCTTGATCTGTTCCCCAGGCCAGAGCACAGGGACACCCTCAGAGCCACCACGGACTCCAGCTGCCAGGCTCAGGCGATCCTCCATTCGTGGCCACCCGAGTGGCTGGAACCACAAGCATGCGCCACCACGCTCGTCTTATCTTTGGATTTATTTTTGATGACTGAGACAAGGTCTCACCTCGTGTCCTGGGCTGTTGTCCAAGCCACAGGCTCAGGCCGTCCACCTGCCTGGGCCTCCGAAGGACTGGGATGCCAGGCTGAGCCCCTCACCCTGGCCTGTGTTTGTGGTGATGGTTGGTATTATTATTCCAACTCTGAGTCCCACTCTGTCGCACAGGTCAGAGCACAGGAGCCCTCTCTCGGTCACTGTGGCCTACAGTAGCTGGGCTCCTGCTAACCTCCTGCCATGGCAAGCCGAGTGCCAGGTACGAGGGGTGTGCACCTCCATGCTTGGCTTACTTTTATTGGCTTCTTGTAGTGACAAGGTTTTACCAAGGTGCCTGGATTGGTCTCAAACACTGGGGCTCAGGCCATCCTCTTGCCTCAGACTTCCAGAGTGCCATGATGACAGGCGTGATCTCCTAAGCCTTTCCTCCACAACCCAATCGGTGCCCCACCACGAGTCCGGCTCCCTTCTGACGACCCAAACACTGGAGAGTGCAGCCAGAATCACCAACCGACCCCTCCCCGGTTGAATACCTGCTGCTGGGGCATGTCTCCACTGGGGTGACCTCTTCTCCACATGCCTCGTTCCCCAGGGTGGACCCTCTCTCTTCTGCCAAGGGCCACCTCAGGGAAAGGGAGGGTGTGACTTTGGGGGGTGGGAATGGCCAGGTGACCCACGCCTGTCTACACAACACTCGGCAAGGCTGAGATGGGATGATGGCTAGAGCCCGGGATCTCGAGACCAGGCTGGACACCATAGCAAGCACACTGTTCGACCCCAAGTTAAACCAAGAAAGCCTTGGGTGAGGGCAGGCCTCGGCAGGGGATCACCTCCAGCCGGGAGTTCAAGACCGGGCAGGGAGACCAGGATGTCGACCAAATGAAAAGCCTGTGATCTGCACAATTTGGGAGACCCAGGTTGAGAGGATGGTCCAAGTTGGGCAGTTTGAGAGTAGCCAGGGCAACCTAGTGAGGAAAGAAAAGGAAATAAAGAAGAGAAAGAAAGAAATATATCTATTCTTCTGCCACCCTTCTACCCTCAGTCCTTCTATCCCCACCCACCCCACATGTGAGGGTCCCTCAAGCTCGGCAACTTTGAGCCCCATCCAACACCACAATGGCTACCCCTGCTTTGATGGAGGAGATCCTGAGGCTAACTGGCTGGGTTTCAGCCAGTTCTCCTCTCGGAGGAGAGAAATGTGCCTCAGGCAGGCCGACCCTCTGACTCAGCAACGAGTACCTTCTGACAAGAAAGGCCAGTGACATATGCCTCACCTGGGGATATTTCAATCCCTTTAATCCTATTTTATCTGACTCTAAAGTCAGTTGCCTTGTGAACACACCAGGAGCAGTTGAGAATCTGTGTATGATTCTGATGATTTTGGCGACAGGGTCTGGCTGTGTGGCCCAGGCTGGGGCCTAGGGACACGATTGTCATTCACCACTAGCCTCGAAATCACAGACTCTGGCATTCCTCCTGCCTCAGCCTCTGGGACGACAGGCACCTAGACCCTTAGGCACCCTGTTTCGATGAGTGAGGAGTGGGGTTCTCCCTGTGTGGCCCTGGGTTCCAGACATCCTCCCGCCTCGCCTTCTCAGCACACTGGGATTCCATTGGTAGGCCACCATAGCAGGCCTTCTGGTTCATTTTCGATGAAGGATTGAGGCCAGGCTTGGAGGCTCAGTCTTGTTATTGCAGCACTTTGGGAGGCTGAGGCCAGTGGCAGGCCCAAAACTGTGGGCCAAGAATGACCCAGGAATGTTGAAGAAACCTCATCTCTGCACTCCATCTCAAATGAGCCATGTCTGGTGGCACATGCCTGCCATTGCAGCTCCTCGGAATGCTGGGAAAATGCTTCCCAGAGCTTGGTATTCATTTGTGTATGGAGTTGGGAACATTGTGAACAGACAGATTATTTGGAAGGATTCCCCAACCTTGGGTCTATGTTCCCGAAAGACAGTAGATCACCAGACAATCAGTCTGTGGCTTTGGGAGGCTGAGGCGAGGGATTGCTGGAGTCCAGAAATTCGAAACCAGCCTGGGCCATGTAGCAAGACCTCATCTCGCTAGAATGCAAACACTGAAGTCGAGCTTTGTGGCATCCATGGTACAGACTACACGTGATGTGGTGGCCTCTTACCCAGGGAGTTCCTTTGCATCACCCCAGCTGAAAAAAAGTGCAAGTCCAGGCCAGGCACCATGGCTCATGGCCATCAGTCCCATGCCCTAGAAGGTCGAGACCGGAGGCTGTCTGAGCCCAGGGGATGGAGAACAGCCTGGGCAATGTGGTCAGACCTCATCTCTGCAAGAGGTCCCCAAAATAAAGTCAGGCTTGGTGGAATCTGAAGTCCCAGCTGATCACTCTGTGTCCGAGGGCTACCTTAGCGTGGGGCCCTCTGTTCCCTGAGCTCACACACATCTTTGCTTGAGGCACGAGTGTAGAGGGTAGAGGCAGGCCTTCTGAGGCGTGTGACTGAAGTTGCAGGACGGATGTGCCCGGTGGCCACCTTTGTAACCTCCCGCGAATGACAGGCTGGAAAGTGCCTTCTACTCTCCCATCCTTGAGGGTGAATCCTCGCATGGGTGGCCGATTACTGGTGGTGGTGGTGGTGATTATTACTATTATTATTTAGAGTTGGAATCCCACTCTGTCACACAGGTCCGAGCACAGGAGCACGCTCTTGGCCACCACAGACTCCACCTCCCGTGCTCAGGTGATCCTATGGCCTAGCCTGACGGAGTGCCTGGAACCACAGGTTTGCACCACCACACCCGGCTAATCTTGGTAATTTATTTTTGAGGGCAGAGACCATGTCTCACCCCGTGTCCTGGGCTAC
>NW_007258559.1:0-1450 GCF_000164805.1 Carlito syrichta
GGCCAGAGGCATCCTCCCATGAGGCCTACCCTCACCCAAGGTTTTCTGTGTTTTGCTTGGGGTCCAGGTGGGGGCTTGCTATGGTGTCCACCCTGGTTAGGAGCTCCTGAACTCTGTTCATATGCCCCTCTCGTCCTCTCTGAGTGCCAAGGAGACAGGCGTGAGTCACCCGGTAATCCCCACTCATGCAAATGTTTGATAGTCATGCCCTTCTTTTTCCCGAGGTAGCCCCTGGGAGGAATGTGCCAGTTGATCCTGGGGAATGAGGCGAGTGGAAGGGTGGGTGCACAGGCAGAGACATGCCCCTGCATCTGGCACTCCCCCTGGGGAGGGCTCAGCTGGTGACTCTGGCTGCAATCTCTCCAGTCCTGAGTCATAAAAGAGAGTGGGCCTCAGGGTGGGGCACAATAGGGGTGCAGAGGATGGGCGCTGGGACTCACGCCTCTCATCCCAGTGTTCTGGGAGGCCAAGTTGAGAAGATGGCCCAGCCTCCAGGTTCAAGACCAGCCCGGGTCCCTTGGAAAGCATCGTCTCCACAAGAAGCCCCAAAAGTGAGCTGAGCATGGTTGTGCACACCTGTCATTCCAGCCACTTGGGAGGCTGCAGTGGGAAGATAGCCAGAGTCCTGTCATTGGAGCCTATGGTGGCCAAGAGAAGGCCCCTGTACTCTGACCTGGAAGAATGAGTGGGACTCTGACTCAGAATAATAATACCAACAACCACCACCACCACAACCACACACCAAGATCAGGGTCTCAGCCTGGCATCTTGGCACTTCAGAGATCCTGGTGAGTGGATGGCCTGAGTCTGCAGGTTCCACACCATCTTGGGATAGGTGATGAGACCTAATCTCGGCCTTCAAAAATAAATCTATATATTAGCCAGGATTGGTGGCACAGGCCTGTAGTACTAGCCACTTGGGGGGGCGAGGCAGTTGTATCGCCTGAGTTCAGGAGTTGGAGTTTGGGGTGTCCGTGAGTTTGCCCCTGTGCTCCTGCCCGGGCGACAGAGCAGGATTCTGACTCTAAATAATAATCAACACCACCACCACCACCACCACCACCACCACCACCACCACCCCTGACACCCAGTGCGAGGAATCACCCTCAGGGATGGGAGAGGAAAAGGCACTTTCTGGCCTGAAGTTCATGGGAGGTTTCAAATTTGGACACCAGATAAGTCCGTCCTGCCCATTTTGCCACGTGCCCCAGATGGCCTGCCTCCACCCTCCACACTCGTGTCCCACGGCAAAGATGTGTGTGAGCTCATGGAACAGATGGGCCTGATCTAGGGCAGCTGTCATGCACACATTGATCAAGACGGTTAGGCAATGTCATAGCCAGCCCAACTTCCGGTCGCCCTGTCTCCCAGCTTCGGGTGGGGGGAGGGCCCTTCCTCTCTCATTCACTCCATTGTCTCCACCCCACGCGAACCTTTCCCTGGGAAGTTG
>NW_007258559.1:2739-3784 GCF_000164805.1 Carlito syrichta
GTTTCCTGTGATGATGATTTTGCAGAGTTTGGGGATAAAAGCCCTGAGATTACACCCATTAAACGACTTCTGGTCACTTGAGAAGGAGTCCAGTCTCTTTCTTTCTCCCCTCTTCTCTTTCTTTTTATCTTTCCAAAATAATCGCTGAAGCTGCCCCATCTTCCAAAGGACACCCTAAATCTCTCTGCGGGGGCTGGCCCCCCATAGATCACCACATGACAGAGTCCACCACATCCCGGGTAGCCGGGACCATGGGCGCCACCACGCATGACTCCAGTGTTTGCTTTCCGGTGAGCAACGAGGTCTTGCTACATGGTCCAGGCTGGTCTTGAACTCCTGGGGTCTCCCACTTCAGCCTCCAAAAGCCACAGCCCATTTCTGCTTATCTACCATCTTTCAGGAACTCTAGACCCAAGGCAGGGGACTCCTTCCCAAATGATCTCTCTCTGCTCACAATGATCCCAACTCCATATACAAATGGATGCCCTTCTTTTTTTCCTTTTTTTCTTTGAGTTGGAGTCTCACTTCATTGCCTAGGCTGGAGGAAGGGGACTCGCTCCTGGCCACTGGTGCCTCGGCAGGCCGGGCTTTGGCGAGCCTTTCCCATCTTCCAACGAGCCAGTATGACAGGCAAGTGCCACCATGCCCGGCTTATTTGGGATGGAGGGTTGGCCAGGGGTGAATTGGCCCATGGGCTTGTGCCAGCAGTTGGCCTTGCCCTCCCAAGGCACTGGGATGATGAGACTGAGTTCCCAAGCCCGGCCTTCATTCTTAATCAAAAAGAACCAGAAGACCTGGTGTGGCAGACCATGACTGGAATCCCAGCACTCTGAGAGACTGCAGCAGAAGGATGGTTGGAGCTCAGAATCCCAAGGCCAGCCCAAGGCATGCAGGGAGACCCTGTTTCTGCACCCATCCAAACAGGTGGTCTGGGGTCGAGGTGCCCATCGTCCTAGCCATTCTGGTGACATACACGGGAGGACCACCAGAGTCCGTGATTTTGAGATTGTGGTGAACGATGATCATGTCCCCGGGCCTCAGCCTG
>NW_007258560.1:0-12441 GCF_000164805.1 Carlito syrichta
CCATACAATCCTCAAAGTCAAGTTATAGTTGAGAGAGCCCATCAAACGTTAAAAATCAAATAATTAAATTGCAGGAAGGGTAATTTAAATATAGTTCTCCCCATCATATCGTAAATCATGCTATGTTTGTAATTAATTATCTCAATTTGGACTCTCAAGAACATTCAGCTATGATAAGACATTGGAGCCCTGAGAATACTGTTAAACCAATGGTAAAATGGAAGGATCTGCTTACAGGTGACTGGAAGGGGTCCGATGTCCTTGTAACGTGTGACAGAATATGCTTGTGTTTTTCCCCAGGACTTACCCTACCCTATTTTGGTACAAGATTGTCTAATTAGATATGTCCAGCCCCCCACCTCTGTTGATTTACAGCCAGACGAGACATAAATCACACCATCAGTCTGAGTAGAATGCAGATGATGAAGAGAAGGTGTCGGTGCCCAAGTTTAAACGTCTCACCATTCAACAACCACTTCCACCTCCACCCACTCGACCGAAGACATCTTATCATTCATCGTCTCCCACTCCTCATCCCAGACATTACCATTGAACTGTTTTGAGGAGACACTGCAGGCCACCCAAATGGGGGCAAATCAAGGTGCTCAGCCACGATGCTGAGGATCTGGTTCACTCTGAAAAACACTTCTCTCATTTCCTCTACTGTTTTTGTTGCTATGTTGGCTATTATATCATGCCAGGTGGTTTGTATTTATTGGGAAAAATCTTATTGGGCTTATATCCCAAACCCTTCAGTTTTCCAGTCTGTTACATGGGAAGCTAAGATTATTACCGTTTTTACTAATCATTCCTCTTTCTTAGGAAGCCCCACTCTTTTTTCATCACAAGTCAGAACTGTTAGTAATCATATTGTTTCTTTTTTAGGTTGATCTACTTCTCCTCCAATATATTTTGTTTACCTAAAAAATCAGAATAGTCCCATTATATTTTGGATTGTTTAAACTCACGCATGAAAGCTATGGTAACTGATAGCCCTCCTTATCTTCCCAGAAAGGCAAATCACTGAGATAAAAGCTTTCTTAAATTATTGATGCCTGGAGGCTCTGACCCTAAATTAGGAACTAGGTTTTGGAAGGAACACCTGAGCCCTGCAGATCGAGGTCCTGGGGGCCACGATCATGCCTCCATGTACCATCATGGGCGATGGAGACTCATGTGACAAAAAAGTCGCCTCCCACGTGAGTCACGATGGGTATTCACGGCTCCCCAGGGAGAGGTCCGTGTGGGAGGGGGATGATGGGGTGATTGGGAGAGGAAGGGGACCTCCCCCCACTCAAGGATGGCAGACACGGTGAACAGAACCTAGACTGTCCTTGGCATTGCTATACCACCTTGATCACTTTGTGCCCAATGGCTTCCCTAGTTCGGATAGGTCTGTTCCATGAGCTCACATGCATCTTTGTCATGTGGCACGAGTGTGGTGGGTGGAGGACAGCCTTCTGGGGCGTGTAGCCAAAGGCACGGGAAGGACATGCCTGGTGGCCACCTTTGATCCTCCCATGAACAACAGGCAGGAAAGTGCCTTTTCCTCTCCCATCCCTGATGTTGACGCCTCACACTGGGTGTCAAGGGTGGTTGTGGTGGTGGTGGTAGTGATTATTATTATTTCGAGTAGGAATCCCCCTTTGTCTCCCAGACCAGGGGACAGGGGCACTCTCATATCCACTGCGGACTCCACCTTCCATGCTCATGCTATCCTCCCACCTCGGATCCTTGAGTAGCTAGCATCACAGACCTATGCCAGGCTAATCTTTGGATTTATAATTGATGGCTGAGATGAGGTCTCACCCCTTTTCCCATGCTGATGTCGAATCTGAAGGCTTGGTAGTCCAATCGCCTGGGTCTCTGTAGGGCCGGGATGCTAGGTTGAGACTCTGAATCTGGCCTGTGTTTGTGGTGGTGCTAGTGGTTGGTATTATTTTTCTCAGATGGAGTCCCGCTCTGTCTCCCAGGCCAGATTGCAGGGGCCTGCTCTCTGCCACCATGGCCTCCACCAGAGGGGCACTGGCGATCCTTCCCCCATGGCCTCCCTAGTGGCAGTTATGACAGGCATGCACTACAATGCTTGGCTCATCTTTTTGTCTTCTTGTAGAGACGAGGTCTCTACAAGGTTTCCATGCTGGTCTCACACCTGGGCATCAGGTCTTCCACTCGCCTCAGCCTCCCAGAGTGCTGGGATGAGGGCATGAGCACACATGCCTGGTCTAAGCACCTTTCTTGGGGCCCCCAACTAGGCCCACTCCCTTCCAACAACCCAGGAGACTGAAGAGATCAATCGGAGTTGCCCACCGAGCCCTCCCATGGGAGAGCCCCTGGTGCAGGTGCATGTCTCCACATGGGCACCACCATTCCACGGGACTTGTTCCCTAGGATTAATCCCCTCCCACCTCCCAGGGGCCACCACAGGGAAAGGGAGGGCCTGACTCTCAAATCTATGGGGGGCAGGTATGGCTGGGTGACTCACACCTGTCTCCTTGGGGAGGTCAAGACAGGAAGATGGCTGGAGCCTGGGAACTCGAGACCAGGCTGGACACGATGGCAATCCCCCAACTCGAACCCAGGCAAAACCCAGAAAACTTTCGTTGAGGGCAGTCCTTGGCAGTAGAATCGCCTCTGGCCCAGAGTTCATAACAAGTCAGGAAGACAAGGATTTGGGCCAAATGGAAAGCCTGTGATTGCAGCAGTTTGGGATGCCCACCCTGAGAGGATGGCCCGAGTTTTGTGGTTTGAGAGCACCCTGAGCAACCTAGTGAGGAAAGAAATGAAAAGAAAGAAAGAAAGAAAGAAAGAAATCCATTATCCTGCAAACATTCTGCCCTCAGTCTGTCCATCCCTGCCCTGCCCCAAATGTGAGGGTCACCCATGCTCAGCAACTTCCAGCCACAACCTCCCCAATGCCTGCCCTCATTTGGTGAAGGAGTTCCTGAGGCTCCCTGGCAGGGTTCTTGCCTAATCTCCTCTGAGTGGTTGGACCCATAGGTCTTCACCACCACGCCTAGCTATTCTTTGGATTTATTTTTGATGGCTGAGATGAAATCTCACCCCATGTTCCAGGAGGGTGTCAAACCCACAGTCTCGGGCTGTCCACTCACCTGGGCCACCGAAAGACAAGGATGCCAGGCTGAGCCCCTGAGCCCAGTCTGAGGTTGTGGTGGTGGTGGTGGTTTCAATTATTATTCTGAGTTGGAGTTCCACTGTGTCGCCCGGGTCAGAGCACAGGTTCCCCCATTCGGCCACCGTGGGCTCCACCGACTGGGCTCCAGTGATCCTCCTTATGTGGCATCTCAAGTGGCCGGAATGACAGGCGTGTGCCACCATGCTTGGCTCATTTTTTGACTTCCTGTTGACTGGAGGTCTCACCAAGTTAAATGGCCTGGTCGTGAACCTGGGGGCCCATGCCATCCTCTCCCCTTGGCCTCGCAGAGCACCAGGATGACAGTCGTGAGCCCCCATGCCCAGCATTGACAGGCCTCCTGGGGACCCACCATAAGGTCCACTCCCTTCCAATGACCTGGGAACCAGGAGAGGGTGGCCAGAGTCACCCACTGAGTCATCCCCAGGGAGAACACCTGTTACAGATGTGTGTCTCTGCCAGGGCACCCATCTCTCCGCACACCTTGTTCTCCATAGTGGACCCACTCTCCCCTCCCAGGGTCTGAATCGGAGAAAGGGAGGGCGTGCCTCTCAAACTTTAGGGGGAATGGTAACGGCTGGGCAATTCATGCCTGTCTCCTTGGCACTTAAGTAGGCCGAGAAGGGAAGAGTTCCAGAGCCTGGGAGTTCGAGACCAGACTGGACACAATAGCAAACTCCCACCTCTACCAGCAAGATAGCAAACTCCCACCTCTACCAGTAAAAACCAGAAAATCTTGGTTGAGGGCAGACCTCGGTGGAAGTATTGTCTCCAGCCCAGAGTTCAAGGGCAGGCAGGAAGACCAGAATGTTGACCAAGTGGAAAGCCTGTGATCACAGCAGTTTGGGAGGCCCAGACCCAGGAAAGTTGGAGAGCCTCTTGGACAACATAGTGAGGAAAGAAAATAAAGAAAGAAAGAAAGGAAGGAAGAAAGGAAGGAAGGAAGAAATCCATTCTCCTGCAAAACTTTGGCCCTCATTTCTTCCCTCAACCCTCCCACATGTGAGCGTCCACCGAGTATGGCACTTTCTGATCCAAACACCACCAATGTCTGCCCTGCTTTAGTGTGGGAGTTCAAGTCTCCATGACTGGTTTCCTGCCAGCTCCCTTCTCCGAGGTGAGTAATGTGCCCCAGGCAGACCTAATCTCCAACTCAGCAACCGGGTCTTTTCCCCAACAAATGCCAGGACACATTCCTCACCGGGGGACATTACTTCCCCCCCAATCCCATTATTCCTGGCTCCAAAGCCAGTCGCCCTATGAACACATAATGCACAGTTGAGAATCTGTGTATGATTCTGATGTTTTTGGAGATAGGTTCTGGCTATGTGGCCCACGCTGGGGCCCAAGAGATGACTGTCGTTAACCGCCAGTCTTGAAATCATGGGCTCTGGTAATCCTCCTGCCTCACCCTCCTGAGTAGCTGGGACTATGGGCACCTTGACCCCAGACCCCGTGTTTGGATGGATGTGGAAATGAGGTCTCCCTGCATGGCCCAGGCTGGACTTGGGATCCTGGGCTCCAGCCATCTTCCCACCTCAGCCTCCCAGATTGCTGGAATACCATGTGTGGGTCACCATGCAAGGCCTTCAGGTTCATTTTTGATGATGGATTGAGGGCGGGCACCTCGGTGAGACCTCACCTATACCCTCTTTCCCAAATGAGCAGGAGGTGGTGGTGCATGCCTATCGTTCTGGCTCCTCAGAAGGCCAGGTAAAGGCTAGCCTGGACCCAGCAGCCTGAGGCTGTTGTGGCCGGGAGCAAGCCACCACCCTCCATCCTGGTCAAAGAAGTGAGACTCCTACTAAGAGAAAAAAAGGAAAAAAGGAAAAAAAAAGAAAGTATCCATTTGTGTATGGAATTGGGATCATCATGAAGAGAGATCATTTGGGGAGGAGGACCCAGCCTTGGGTCTAGAGTTCCCGAAAGATGGTGAATCAGCAGACAATCGGGCTGTGCCTTGGGAGGCAAAGGAGGGGTACTGCTGGAGCCTGGGAGTTTGAGACCAGCCTGGGTCATGTAGTGAGACCTCGTTGCTCCCTGGACTGCAAACACTGGAGTCATTGTTGGTGGCGCCCGCAGTCCCAGCTACACGGGATGCGGTGACCTCTCCTGGGGTGTTCCTTTACCTCATCCTTGCTGAAAGAAGGTGTGAGTCCAGGTCGGATACTGTGGCTCACAGTGGTCAGCCCTATTCCCTGAGGCAGGAGGTTGCCTGATCCCTGAGGTTCGAGAGCAGTCCAGGAGACATTGCCAGACCTCGTCTCAGTGAGAGGTCCCCATAATCGAGTCAGGCATGGTGGACCCCAGAGTCCCAGCTGCTCAGGGGTCGAGGTGTTAGGACCACCTGTGCTCCAAAGCTCGAGGACCCGGGAGCAATGATCATGCCACAGTGCCCCAGCCCAACCAATGGAGACTCCAGCAACAAAGCACATCACGATGGCTGTCCACAGCTCCCCAGGGAATGGTCCACTGGGGTGGGGGACAATAGAGTGATCAGGAGAGGGAGGGGCCCGAGGGGCCCTCCCCCTGCCAGAAGGTGGAACACAGGGTAGCCACAACTTGGGCTGGCCAAGGCATTGCTGGATCACCTTGATCACTCTGTGACTGACAGACACATTCCATCTGGACTCTCTGTTCCATGAGCTCACACATTTCCTTACTGTGGGGTACGAGTGTGGAGGGTGAAGGCAGGCCTACTGGGGCGTGGCTGAAGGCAGGGGACAAACGTGCCCCACAGCCACCTTTGAAACTTCCAGCAAATAACAGGCCTGAAAGTGCCTTTTCCTCTCCCCTCCCTGAGGGTGACTCCTCGTGCTGGGTCACAGGGGTGGTGGTGGTAGTGGTGGTGGTGATTATTATTATTTGGAGTCAGAATCCCACTCTCTCACACAAGCTGGAGTGCAGGGGCATGCCCAAGGCCATCACAGACTCCACCTGCTGGGCTCAGGATATCCTCCCGCCTCGGAACCCCGAGTGACTGTAAACACAGCGTGCCCCCAGACCCAGTTAATCTTTGGATTACTTTTTATGGCTGAGATGAGATCTCGGCTCAGGTCCCAGGCTGGTGTCCAACCCATAGGGTCAGGTCGCCCACTCACCTTTGTCTCTGAAGGGCCACGATGCTAGGCGGATCCCCAAAGCCTGGACTGTGTTTAAGGTGGTGATGGTGGTTGATATTATTATTCTTAGTCAGAGTTCCATTTTGTCACACAGGTCAAAGTGCAGGGGCCTGCTCTTGGCCACCACAGCCCACATTGGCTGAGCTCCTGCAATCCTCTTACCATGGCCTCCCAAAAGACCAGAAAGACAGGCATGTGCCACCAAGCACAATTCAGGTTTCTGGCTTCTTATAGAGAGGAAGTCTCATCCAGCTGCCCAGGCTGGTATCCCACTTGGGGGCTTAGACCTTCCTCACAGCTTGGCCACCCAAAGCACCGGGACAGGCATGAGACCCCACACATGGCCTCCACACCCCTCACAGGGACCCAACACAAGTCCCGCTCCCTTCCAATGACCCAGGTCCCCGGAAATGGCGGCTGGAGTCGCCTGGCAAGCCCTCCCATGGGGAGTGCTCATCACGGGGGCACGTCTCCACTGGGGTGTGCACCCCTCCACCCACCTCATTCCCCAGGGCTGGCCCACTCGTCTCTCCCAGGGGCCATCTCAGGGAAAGAGAGGGCATAACTCTCAAATCAATGGGGAGACGGGGACAGTGGGGAAAATCATGCCTGTCAGTTTGGCACTCGGGGAGGATGATATGGGGAGGATGGCCGGATGCCAGGTGCTTGAGACCAGGCTGGACACCATAGAAAGCCTCAACCTCGACCCCAAGCAAAACCCAGAAAACCTTGGGTGAGGGCAAACCTCAGCGGGAAGAAGACCTCCAGCAGAGAGTTCAAGACCAGGCAGGAAGACCAGGATGTTGACCAAATGGAAAGCCTGTGATCGCAGCTGTTTGGGAGGCCCAGACCGAGAGAATGGCCCAAGTTGGGAGTTCTGAGAGGAGAGCAGCCTGGGCAACCTAGTGAGGAAAGAAAAGAAAAGAAGAAAGAAAGAGAAAGAAAGAAAGAAAGAAAGGCCGGGCTTGGTGGCTCAGCCTGTAATCCCGCACCTTTGGGAGGCTGAGGTGAGTGAATTGCCTGAGCCCATGGGTTCGAGACCCACCTGGGCAGCGAGATCACATCTCTACAATAATCAAAAAAATCAGCTGGTCCTGGTAGCACATGCATGTAATTCCGGCTACTCAGAAGGCTGAGGCGGAAGGATCGCTGGAGTCCAGCAGGTTGAGGCTGCAGTGGCTGGGAGTGGCCACTGCACTCCAGTCTGGGTGACAGAGTGAGACTCCAACTCAAAAAAAAAGAAAGAAAGAAAGAAGGAAGGAAGGAAGGAAAGAAAGAACGAAAGAAATAAAGAAGGAAATTCATTCTCCTGCAAACCTTCTTCCCTCAGTCCTTTCTCCCTTGCCCCCCACACATGTGAGGGTTCCCAAAGCTCAGCACCTTTCAGTCCCTACCCACCCCAATGGCTGCTCCTGTTTGGTGTGAGATTTCCCAAGGCTCACTGGCAGGGTTCCTGCTGGCTCTTCTCTTTGAGGTGAGAAATGTGCCCAAGGCAGGCCAACCCTCCAACTTGGCAACAAGGACCTTCTGCCAAGAAAGGACACATCCCTAACCCAGGAACATTTCTTCCCCATCAATCCCATTTTTCCTGCATCTAAAGCCAGTCGCCCTGTGAACTAACCATAACCACATGCAGCTGAGAATCTGTGTACGATTCTGATGTTTTTGGAGACAGAGTCTGGCTCTGTGGCCCAGGCTGGGGCCCAGTGACATGACCGTTTTTCACCATCAGCCTCGAAATCACAGGCTCCAGCAATCCTCCTGAATCAGTCTGCATAGTGGCTGAGACAATGAGCACCTCGACCCCAGACCCCCTGTTTGAATGGGTGTGGAGACGAGCTCTCCCTGCATGGCCCGGGCTGGACTTGGCCTCCTGGGCTCCAGCCATCTTCCCAACTCGGCCTCCCAGACCACTAGGATTCCAGGCATGGGCCACCAGGCCAGGCATTCTGGTCTCTTTTTGATGAAGTATCGCTTTGGGAGGCTGAGGCCAGTGGCTGCTCAGAGCCCGTGGGCTGAGACCTGCCCGTGCACCTCAGCAAGAACTCGTCTCTACCTTCCAACCCAAATGAGCCAGGTGTGGTGGCACGTGCCTGTCATTCTGGCTGTTCCAAAGGCCGGGAAAAGGCATGCTGGAACCCAGAAGACCAGTGCTGCGGTGGCCAGGAGCAAGCCACTGCCCTCCAGCCTGGGCGACAGAATGAGACTCTGACACAAAGAAAAAAAGGAAAAACAGAAGAATATCCATTTGTCTATGGGGTTGGGATCATGATTAACAGACATTGATCATTTGGGAAGGAGGCGCCAAACATGGGCCTAGAGTTCTCAAAAGACAGTGTGTCGGCAGATAATTGGGCTGTGGCTTTGGGAGGCTCAGGTGGAGGTCCACTAGAGACCGGGAGTTCGAGGCCAGCCTGGGCCACGTACCGAGATCTCATTACTCCTCAGAATGCAAACACTCATGGAGTGCGTGGTTGTGCCAGTGGTCTTGGCTACACGGGATTCGGTGGACTCCATCCCGGGGCCTGCTTTTGTGTCTCCCCCACTGACAACATGTACGAGTCCAGGTCGGTCACCTTGGTTCATGGCCGTCAGCCCCATGCCCTGGGAGGCCGAAGTGGGAGGCTTCTGTACCCAGGATTCAGAGACCAGCCCAGGAGACATGGCCAGACCTCATCTCAGCAGGGGATCACCAAAATCGGGTCAGGTATGGTGGTGCCTGAA
This sequence comes from Carlito syrichta, assembly GCF_000164805.1. Taxonomy (NCBI): domain Eukaryota; kingdom Metazoa; phylum Chordata; class Mammalia; order Primates; family Tarsiidae; genus Carlito; species Carlito syrichta. The sequence goes on from NW_007258560.1 coordinate 9,001, forward strand.
GTCATGATCATGCTGCTTTGCCCCAGACCGACCAACAGAGACTCTAGCGAAAAAAAACATGCCTCCTACATGCATCACTACGGTCCTTCACGTCCCCGAGGGAGAGGTCCGTGTGGGTGAGGGATATTGGAGTGATCGGGAGAGAAAGTGGACCACCCCCCACCTGAAGGTGGTTGACTGGCAACTGGAACCTGGGCTGGCTGCGCCATTGCCAGACGGCCTTGATCGCTCTGTGATCAATGACTGGCAAAGCTCAGTGCCATCTCTTCCATGAGCTCACTCGCATCTTTGCCATTGGCAAGAGTGTGGAGGATGGAGGCAGATATTCTGGGGCACGTGGCTGAAAGCACAGGATGGATGTGTCTGGTGACCAACTTTGAAACCTCCCATGAATGACAGACTTAAAAGTTCTTTTTCCTCTCCCAACCCTGAGGGTGACTGCACTGCGTGGCAGGGGTGATGGTGGTGGTGGTTGTGGTGGTGTTGATTATTATTGGGAGTCGGAATCCCACTCTGTCACCCAGGTGGGAGCGCAGGGGCATGCTAATGGCCACTGCGGACTCCATCTTCCTAGCTCAGGCGATCCTCCCATCTCGGCCCCCGGAGTGGCTTGAACCACAGACCTGCACCACCAGCTAATGTTTGGATTTATTTTTGATGACTGAGACAGGGTCTTGCCCAGTGTCCTGGTCTGGTCTAGAACCAGGGGGCTCAGGCCATCCTCTCACCTTGGCATCCCAAGTGCAGGGGTGACAGGGGTGAGCCCGCACACCCATCCTCCACACCCCTCTCAGGACCACACTGTGAATCCCGCTCCCATCAGATGACGTGGGACCCCAGAGAGGGCAGCTGGAGTCACCCACTGAGCTTGTCCCAGTGGGGTGCTTGGTGCAGGGGTGTGTCTCCACCTTGGCATCCACCCCTCTGACAGTGGACCTGATTGCTCCTCCCAGGGGTCACCTCAGGGAAAGGGAGGATATTACTCTCAAACCCTCTAGTGACCACTCGGGCAACTCATGCCTGTCCCCTGGCTTCGGTAGACTGAGATGGGAGGATGGCCAGATGCCGATGTCTGAGACCAGGCTGGACACCATAGCAATCCCCCAACAAGACACCAAGTAAAACCAAGAAAACCTTGGGTGAGGGCAGACCTTGGTGCGAGGATCACCTCAGGGCCAGATTTCAAGACCAGGCAGGAAGACCAGGGTGTTGACCAAATGGAAAGACTGTGGTCGCAGCAGTTTGGGAAACTGAGGACGATAGGAAGGCCCGAGTTGGGAGGTGTGAGTGCAGCCAGGGCTACCTAGTGTGGAAACAAAAGAGAGAAGAAAACAAAGAAAGAGAAAGAAAGGAAGGAAGGAAGGAAGGAAGGAAGGAAGGAAGGAAGGACGGAAGGAAGGAATGCATTTTCTTTCAAATCTTCTGCTCAGTCCTTCCCCCCAGACCCCCCACATATGAGGGTCCACAAAGATCAGCACCTTCCAGCCTAAACTCCCCCAATGGCTGCCCCACTTTGGTGCAGGGTTTCCCGAGGATCCCTGGCTGGGTTCCTGCCGGCTCTTCTCTCCGAGGTGAGTAATGTGCCCCAGGCAACCCGTTCCTCCAACTTGGCAGCGATGACTTTCAGTCAAGAAAGCCCAGGGACACAACCCTCACCCGGGGACATTTCCTCCCCCCAGTCCCATTTTTTTCTGGCTTTCAAGTCAGTGGCCTTTGAACACATCATGCGCAGATGAGAATCTGTGTATGATTCTGATGCTTTTGGAGACAGGGTCTGGCTCAGTGGCCCAGGCTGGGGACTGAGGACGAGACCGTTATTCACTGCCAGTCTCGAAATCGCAAGCTCCAGTGATCCTCTTTCCTCAGCTTCCAGAGTGGCCAGGATGATGGGAACCATGAACCCAGACCCCCTGTTTGGATGGGTGCAGAGATGGGGTCTCCCTGTGTGGCCGGGACTGGCCTTGCGCTCCTGGGCACCAGCCATCCTCCCGCCTTGGCATACAAGAACACTGGAATTCCAGGCATGGGCTGCCATGCCTGGCCTTCTGGTTCGGTTTTGAAGAAGGATAGAGGCCTGTTTCTGGGCCACAACCTCGTCATTCTAGTGCTTTGGGAAGCCAAGGTCAGTGGCTGGCCCGAGCCCACAGGTCCAAGATGTGCCTGGGGAAATCAGTGACACCTTGTCTCTAACCTGTATCCCAAATGAGCTGGGCGTTGTGGCACACACCTGTCATTCTGGCTCCTTGGAAAGCCGAGGGGGGAGGCTCGCTGCAGCCCAGCAGGGAGAGGCTACAGTGCCTGTGAGTCTGCCACTGCCCTCCAGCCTGGGTGATGGAGTGAGACTCCACTAAAAAAATCATAAGAAAATAAAAGAAGAGCATCCATTTGTGTATGCAATTGGGATCATTGTGAACAGACAGAAAACATTGGCAAAGGAGGCTTTAGCCATGGGCATAGATTTCCTGAAAGATGGTGGATCGGCAGACAATCAGGCTGTCATTTGGGAGGCTGAGGTGAGGGACTGCTGGAGCCTATGAGCTCGAGAGCAACTTGGGCCACATAGCAAGAACTTGTCTCTCTCCAGAACAGCCGGAGACCAGGGATCAGAACCAGCCTGGGTGATGTGGCCAGAACTGGTCTTGCCAAGAGGTCCCCAAAATCAAGTCTAGCATGGTAGCCCCAGGAGTCCCCACTACTCGGGGGCCAAGGTGGGAAGACTACCTGAGTGCAGTAGGTTGAGGACCCAGGAGCCACAATCATGCCGCCATGCCCCAGCCCAGCTGACAGAGAATCCAGCAACAAAAAAGACACCTCACATGCTCATCACGGCAGGCGTCCACAGCTCCCCAAGGAAATGCAGGCGTGGAGGGGGGATGATGGAGTGATCGGAGAGGAAGTCACCTTTCTCCACCCAAAGGTGGCAGACTGGGCAACTGGAACCTGTGTTGGCTGTGATGGTGCTGGACCACCTTGCCCGCTTTGTGCCCAATTGTCACCTTGACTTGGTGCCATCTCTCCAAGGTGAGAAATGTCCCAGTCAGGCCCTCTCTCTCACTCGGCAACGAGCACCATCCACCAAGAAAGCCCAGGGACACATCCCTCACCCAGGGACATTACTTCCCCCCAATCCCATTTTTTGTGGCTCTAAAGCTAGTTTCCCTGTGAACACAACACATACAGTTGATGTTTTTGATGTACATACAGTTGATGTTTTTGTTGATGTACGATTCTGACGTTTTTGGAGACAGGGTCCGGGTCTGTGACCCAGGCTGGGGCCCGTGGACATGACCATCTTTCACCACCAGCTTTGAAATCGCGGGTTCCAGTGATCATCCCACCTCAGCCTCCAGAGTGGATGGGATGATGGGCATCTTGATCCCAGACCCCCTGTTTGCATGGCTGCAGAGATGGGGTCTCCCTGCTTGGCCTGGGCAGGCCTTG
>NW_007258561.1:0-1230 GCF_000164805.1 Carlito syrichta
CCTGCCTAGCTAGCTGATTTAACTAGGTAGCTGAATAGATAGCTGACTTGCTAGCTGACATAACTAGCTAACTGACTAGATAGCTGACTTAACTAGCTGACTAGCTAGTTGACTGGCTAGCTGGCTATCCAGCTGACATAAATAACTTGCTACCTGGTTGGCTATTTGGCTAGCCTGTTGTCTTAACTAGCTAGCTACCTGGCTGGCTAGCTGGCTAGGCAGCTGGCTAGCTAGTTTGCAGGCTGACAAGATGGATAACCAGCTGGTTTAAATAGCCAGCCAGATGACTACACAGATTGCCAACCGGCTTAACTAGCCAGTCACCCTGCTGGTCAGCTGGCTAGCCAGCTGGCTTAATGAGTTGGACACCTAACTGACCAGCCTGCTAACCAGCCAGCTTACCTTGCCAGCCACCTAACTATCCAGTCTGCTATCTAGATGACTTAACTAGCTGACTAAACTAACTAACAACCTAGCTCGCCAGCTGACTGGCCATCTGACCTAACTAGCTGATTTAACCAACTAGCCAACTGGCTAGCCAGCTGACTTAACTAACTTACTTAACTAGCAAGCCAGTTAACTGGCTGACTTAAGCAGATAACCACTTGGCTAGCCAGCTGACTAAACTAGCTAGCTACCTAGCTAGAGAGCAGGGAAGCCAGCTGGATTAACAACTTGACTTAACTTGCTAGCCAGCTGGCTAGCCAGCTAACTTAACTAGCTTACTATCTAGCTAGCCAGCTGGTTAGCCAACTAACTTAACTAGTTGACTTAACCAGCTAGCCAGGTGGGCATCCAGCTGACTCAACTAGCTGACGTAACTAGACAGTTGGCTACACTGCTGACTTAACTAGCTCTATACTTAGCTAGTTAGCTGGCTAATCATCTGACTTAACTAGCTGACTTAATTAGCTAGATTGCTGGCTGGCCAACTGACAACTAGCTCGCTACCTAGCTAGCCAGCTGGCTAGTCAGCTGACATAACTATCTGACTTAAACAGCTGGCCTGCTTGCTAGTCAACTGAATTAACTAGCTTGCTATATAGCTAGCCAACTGGCTAGGAAGCTGACTTTACAAATCGACTTAATACACTAGCCAGCTGTCTAGCCAGCTTATGTAATTAGTAAGCTACCTAGGTAGCCAGCTGGCTAACCAACTGACTTAGCTAGGTGATTTAAATAGATAGCCAGCGGCTAGACAGCTGACTTAACTATCTAGCTACCTAACTA
>NW_007258561.1:2210-3011 GCF_000164805.1 Carlito syrichta
CTAGTCAGCTGGCTAGCCACTGACTTAACTAGCTGACTACTATATAGACAGCTGTCTAGCCATCTGACTTACCTAGCTGCATCAAACTAGCAAGCTATCTAGCCAGCTCACTTAACTAGCTAACTACCTACCAAGCCAGCAGGCTAGCCAGCTGACTTAACTATGTGTTTCTAACAGCTAGCCTGCTTGCTAGCAAGCTGACTTATCTAGCTAGCTACCTACCTAGCCAGCTGGCTAGACAGTTGACTAAACTAGCTGTCTTAACCAACTAACCATTTGGCTAGCAAGCTGACTTAACTCGCTGACATCACTAGCTAGCTATTTAGCTACCTAGCTAACTTAACTATCTAGGTACCGATCTTGACAGTTGGCTAGCCAGTTCTCTTATCTAGCTGAATTAACCAGCTATCCAGCTGGCTAACCAACTTACAAAACTATCTCGCTAACTAGCAAGCCAGTGGGCTAGCCAGCTGACTTAATTAGCTAGCTAAATAGATAGACAGCTGACTTAAATAGTTAGCTAGATAGCTTGCTACATAGCTTGCTAGCTGACTTAAATAGTTCGCTAACTAGCTAGCTACCAGCTAGAAAGTTGACTTCAATATTTAGTTGTCTAGCTAGCTAGCTAAATTAAGCAGCGAGCTAACTATTTAGCTTACTCATTATCTAAGGTGCTAGCTAGGTGACTTAATTATCTGACTTAGTTCATTAGCTAATGAGCTACCTAGCTGACACAACCAACTGACTTAACTCGTTAGCTAACTAGCTGGCTAGCCTACTAAACCAGCTGACTCAACCCGT
>NW_007258562.1:0-599 GCF_000164805.1 Carlito syrichta
AGGAACAAGGCCAGGATCGGGGGCTCAACCTTTTCATGCCAACATTTTGGGGTGCCAAGGTCAGTGGCTGGCCAGAGCCAGTGGGTCCGAGACACACCTGGACAATTCAGCGAGATCTCATCTATACCCTCCATCCCAAATGAAAAAGGCATCATGGTGCATGCCTGTCGTTCGGACTTCTTGGAAGGCCTGTGGGGGATAGCTCACTGGAGCCCAGTGGGCTGAGGTTGCATGGGCCGGGAACGAGCTACTGCCCTCCAGCCTGGGGAGGAGTTAGACTCTGACTCAAACAATAAAAAATAAAAAGGAAAGAAAAGAAGAGCATTCATTTGTGTATGGAGTTGGGATCATTGTGAACAGAGATCATTGGGGAAGGAGGCTGTGGCCATGGTCATAGAGTTCCCGAAAGATGGTCAATCGGAAGACAATCGGGCTGTGGTTGTGGGATGCCCTGGCGGGGACTGCTGAAGCCCAGGACTTCGAGTCTAGTCTGGGTCATGTAGCAAGACCTAATTTCTCCCCAGAATGCAAACACTCGAGTCACGCGTGGTGGTGCCCACGGTCCCAGCTACACAGGTTGTGGTGGCCTCCACCCAGGG
>NW_007258562.1:2031-2387 GCF_000164805.1 Carlito syrichta
GGCCGAGTTGGAAAGATAGCAGGAGCCCGGGAACTGGTACTGGCTGGACCATAGAAAGCCTCCACCTCAATGCCTAGAAAAGCACAGAAAACTTTGAGTGAGAGCAGGCCTGGTGGGAGGATCTTCTCAGACCCAGAGTTCAAGACCAAGCAGGAAGACCAGGATGTTGACCAAATGGAAACCTGTGATCACAGCAGTTGGGAGTCCGAGGCTAAGAGGAAGGCCCGAGTTGGGTGGTTTGAGAGCATCCAGGGCTACCTAGTGAGGAAACAAAAGAGAGAGTTAGAGGAAAAGAGAGAAAGAAATCCATTCTCCTGCAAAACCTTCTGCCCTCAGTTCTTCCACTCCCCACACCT
>NW_007258563.1:0-727 GCF_000164805.1 Carlito syrichta
CACTGCTTCGAATCCCTTATTCTTGTTTAGCCCTTAGGAAGAGGAAGGAAGGTCCTTTGGGATAGAGAACATGTGCAACCCAGATTTCTTATAAATTCTTAGCAAAGGGCCATTATTTACCTGTATATGAGGACCCCATTTTCGCAGATTCATGCTTCAAAAACATTGATTCGTGTTTAGCCCTTAGCAAGACGCCCTGAAGTTTTTTAGGGATCGAGGACACGTGTAACCAAGATTCCTTATTCTTTCTTAGCAATAGGCAGTCCAGTTTCCTGTATTTGAGGACTCCCACTACCCAGATTCCTACATGAAAAACCTGATTCATGGTTACCTCTTAGTAAGATGCCCTGTGGATTTTTGGGCTGAGGACTCATGCAACCAAAATTCCTTATTCTTCCTTAGCAAGAGGCCATGTAGTTTCCTGTATATGAGGACTCCCATTACTCAGATTCCTGCTACATTCTCAGCAAGACGCTGAGATATTTCCTGGTGACCAAGAATTCCAATTGTTTGGATATCAAGAGAAAGACTCCCATAAGGTTATTGGGAACTGGAATCCAAGATTCCTAGTTCCCCTTTCAAAGACCTCCCCAAAATGTGGATTCTCCTAAACCCATGTCCCAATTCCCACCAGCCTGACCACAAGAAATTTCTGTAGTTTGAGGTAACCTGAATCGAGGGATTTTGTACCAATATGCCATTTGATTCCTAGGGTACTTGATTATGG
>NW_007258563.1:2192-3199 GCF_000164805.1 Carlito syrichta
CTTCCATTAGTAGTTTATGGATTAGGAGGTAAACCTGAAGTCAGAAATTACACGAAAAATGGCGACATGATTCTTTGGGTTGTGGAATCTGGCTTTACAGCCTCCTGCAAAAAAAAACTGAGCAGATGGCCAGATTCTCTGCTACAACTAAGAAGAGGAGCAGCAGGTTCCTGGGAATCGGTAATGACAGATTTATGGTACGTATACAGGAATTAGTTCTGAAAAGGGTGGGGACTGGGACTCCAAATTCCCGATTAGCATTTAGAAAATTCCTGTAGGCTTCTAGGCATGAGAACTACCTTAAGCCAGGGAAAAATTAACCACTGCCCAGAATTGTGCTGACCACATGCACACTGATTTTCCTTGTTCCACATTGGTAACATGAGTAGAAGCTTTTTGGGGACATAGTGTCCGAGATTTCTGTATCGTTCTCTGAAGAACGGCCAGATGTTTCCTTGTTCCCTAGATGCCCAGACTCGTGGCTCCCAATAGAAAGACTCCAGAACCCTCCTATGGACTTGTGAACCAAGACCCTGGTGCCCTCCCGAAAATACCTTCTAAACGTGGTCCAACATCTAAATCCAAGTTCCTAATTCCGAATAGCTGAACTACCAGAAGTTTCTGGAATACGTGGTAACCCTGAAATCAGGGCTTACATTCAAAACACCCGAGATGATTACTTGTGTCCTGGAATTCGGCGTTAGAGGATCCAGAATCTAAATGGACTTATAGTGCCATATTTTCGTTTAAATTATCGAGAGGACCAAAATGTGCGGGACGTCTGGAATGAGTGATTCTTAATATGCACATAGTTTCCAGCTCTGAAAAATATGGGGACTTCGAATCCGAGTCTTGTAAGCCTCACCAAGACGCCTGAACAGTTTTGGAATTGAGGACTCTTGCAACCCAGATTCATTATTCTCCCTTTGCAAGAGTCCATGTAGTTTCCTGTATATGAAGACTCCCATTCCCCAGATTCTTGCTTTGAAATTCTGATTCTTGCTTAG
>NW_007258564.1:0-10117 GCF_000164805.1 Carlito syrichta
GGTCCTTTGTGGTAGTCCAGTATGACCTCATCTTAACTTTATTCCATTGCAAAGACTCGATTTGTGGCTAATGGGAGTTAGGATTTTGAACATTTCTTTTGAGATGAGATAGTTCTACTCACAATAGAAGGAAACAGGGTGGAGCAAAAATAACATTCACTATAGTCTAGGAAACAACACACCCACCTTTCTCCTCTAGTTTTTCTACTAATTCATTGGAGCCAACATTTTTATTGGACATTTTTATTCCCTTTCAGGCTTTAGTGCCATTGACTGTAAAAGTAAGAATATGAACCACATAATTTCTAGAGTCATTTTTCTAAAATTCTGTGATTCTTCACTACAATGTTATTGGCAATTCTCTTTCAGACTTTTGAAATACAAAAACATGTAAATACAAGTTTAAATAATGGATTCAACTTTAGTCAATTTACAAATTCTAGAAAAACTTTCAAATTAATTCTTCTTGAATTAGAGTTACAAAACCACTAGCCCTTATAGAGTTTCATCACTTTGTAATCATCTATACCAGTTACTCAGGAAAATGCATCGTTGTTATATAACACCAGGATGTGTTATTTTTTTCTATAAATATTTCACATAGGCCGGGCTCGGTGACTCAGCCTGTAATCCCATGCTTTGGGAGGCCAAGGTGAGTGAATTGCCTGAGCCCGTGAGTTCAAGACCCGCATGGGCAACTTGGTGAGACCTCACCTCTGCAATAAATAAAAAATTAGCGGGGCGTGGTAGCGCGTGCCTGTAGTTCCAGCTACTTGGAAGGCTGAGGTGGAAGGATCGCTGGAGCCCAGGAGATTGAGGCTGTGGTGGTCAGGAGCATGCCACTGCCCTCCAGCCTGGGTGACAGAGTGAGACTCCAACTCAAAAATATATATACGCGTGTATATATATATAAATATCACATAGAATACCCAGGGTTTCCTCAGAGTTTCCTTTAAGTAAATCCTTGTTTTAATCAACTATCTCCAATGGTCTGATTAATCATGTAAAGGATGAATATTTCTGTCTATTTTGGCAAGAATCTAAATCCTCCTCTCCGTTATTGCTGTAGATCATAATCAACATTTTAATTGTTGTCAATCCTGTTCTCTTTTTGCTGTCAGAGAATTCATATAAAGCCTTCAAAAATTTTATGCTAAATTTCTCCTTAGTTTATTATACTTCCTTGACTCCACTGTCTCACTCATGTCATTGTCAAACACCAATTGAATTGTTTTTATATTGTTTATAATCTGTACAAAGCCTCAGTTATAATCTTTTTCAAGCACTATGCTTTAATTTATTTGATATAAAATGAAAAATAGGCATGTATTCATGTATAGATTATCAATTCTGTCCATGCACAGCTCCAAAATTATGAAGACTTTTTTTATTTTTTTATAGGGGAAAAGCATCACTTTAATAAAACAGCAATCATTTTAGACAAGTGAATTATGTTGTTCATGTGAGAGCAAATGGGTTTAGATTATAATATTATATTTTGACTTTTATAGTATCTGCATAATTGCTTTATGTATTTTTGAGGATATTTAAATCTGAACATGAAAAGGTTTATAAAAATGCAAAAAGTGAAAAAACCACACTAAAAATATTGAATGACAGCTGCCAACTGAATGTTTCAATGCGCAAAAATTACATTAAATCCACAAAAAAATTAGAATGTGAGTACTACTGTCTTGCTCTCCTCCAAGGTTACCATGAGTCTCACCACCTGCCTTACCATCTTCTTTACCAACTACGGGTTCCTAGGTTCCATGCAACCCTCCAGCCTACAGCCTACTAGCAGCGTGGCCAGCATCTATGCAAGTGCCCAAGGCTCAGACTCCTGAATCTCTGAGTCCCACTCCACTAGCTTGCAGGGCTGCTGGGCATGCAGGGTCCTGGCCACAGGGACATCTGGGAGTCTAGGGGACATCCAAAGTGAGAAGGAGACCAAGCAAGAGCTGAACGACTGACCTCCTGGCTTCCTACCTGAACAGGTGAGGAGCCAGGAGACTGAGAATTGAAGACTGGAGAGCTAAATCCGGGAACACCTGGAGAAGAAGGGACCCCAGGTCAAAACCTGGGGCATGACTTCAAGACCATCGAAGACCTGAGGACTCAGATCTTTGCAACTTCTGTGGACAATGCCCACATCATTCTGCAGACCAGGCAAAGCCCGTCTTGCTGCTGATGACTTTAGAGTCAAGTAGGAGATAGAGCTAGCCATACGTCTATTCTATAGAGAGCGACAACAATGGGCACCACAATGTCATTGATGACACCAGCCTCAGCTGGCTGCAACTGGAGACAGACAACAAGACTCTCAAGGAGTAACTGCTTATCATGAAGGAAGCAAAAGGCCTACAAGCCCAGACCGCCAGCTCTGGGTTGACCATGGAGGTAGACTCCACAAATCTCAGGAACTCAGCAAGATCATGGCGGATATCCAGGCACAGTATGATGAGCTGACTCTGAAGAACTCAGAGGAGCTGGATAAGCACTCATCCCAGCAGACCGAGAAGAGCACCATACCGGTCACCATCCAGTCTTCCAAGATCAGAGCTGCTGAGATGACGCTCAAAGAGCCGAGACGTCCAGCGCAGTCCTTGGAGAATGACCTGGACTTCATGAAAAATCTGAAAGTCAGCTTGGAGAACAGCCTGCAAGAGGTGAAGGCCTCCCACGTCATGCAGTTGGAGCAGCTCAACAGGGTCCTGCTGCACCTGGAGTCCAAGCTGGCACAGATCCGGCAGAGGGGCAGCGCCAGGAGTAGGAGCCCTCGCTGAACATCAAAGTCAAGCTGTAGGCTGAGATCACCACCTACCGCCACCTGCTGGACGAACGGGAGGACTTCGGTTTCGGTGATTCCCTGGACAGCAGCAGCTTCATTCAGATCCCCAAAAGACCACCGCTGGATAGTGGGCGGCAAAGTGGTGTCTGAGACCAAGGACAGCAAAGTGCTGAGGTGCAGAGGTCGCAGGCGCAGGGCACCTTCGGGAGAGCAGGAAGCCAATAAAAAACTCACAAAAACACTCAGAGAAAGATTTTACTGGTCAGGTCTTACTGTGATAAAAGTGACAATCTCCCAGTTGAAACTGTCTAAGGCAAACAACACAAGACCTTCCACTGAATTATGTGACTAAGCTACAAGAGGTTTCATGCAAAGTTGGAGCGAGGTTAACAGATGAGTTTGAGTCTCTCTCTTGTCACCCTCTCTCCCTTGCTCTTTCTTTGTCTGGATCTCTCTCCCATCAGTCTTTTCTTCAATGCATTAGAACATGTTTTTCAACAGCAGCAACTGACAGAGTTGCAATTCCTTGTTCACTATTTCTGGAAGAAATAGCATATTTCTTTCCTGCTAATCTGAAAATATCCCAAAGTGATTCTGGATTGCCAGACATTGAATTGTGTGACCTCTACTGGAACCAGGCAGAGATCTCATACCCCTTGAACCATAAGAGGTAAGCTGGCACATTTAACGTCTTTATTTAATACCTAAGAACATTAAGAAAAAAAAATTTTTTTGAGTTGTAGTCTCACTCTGTCGCCCAGGCTGGAGTGCAGTGGCTGCTCCCGGCCACTGCAGCCTCGACCTGCTGTGCTCCAGCGATGCTTCTGCCACAGCCTTCCAGTAGCTGGAACTACAGGCATGCGCTACCACCCCCGGCTAATTTTTTGATTTATTGTAGAGATGAGGTCTCACCAAGATGCCCAGGCAGGTCTCGAACCCGTGGTGGCAATCCACTCATCTCAGCCTCCCAAAGCGCGGGATTACAGGCTGAGCCACCAAGCCCGGCATTAAGAAAATTAAAGTGACCATCACTTTAATGGTAGGCCTGGGTACTCAAACTCAAGTTTTCCAGTTCTAAAAACTATCTCTCTTTTTTTTTTAAAAGGGACCTGTGAAGGAAAACCGAATACACTATTTTTAAAAGTTATTTTTAAAAAGCATGGGTATTCACCTTTTCCTGGACAATGTACCCATCTATCATTATGGAATGATTGTCATTCTACATATGAGTAATCTTTTGGCCAATCAATCATCATCACATTGATTATGAAGAACGTTTTAAGTGTACACACAAAAACCAAAACTATCAGTCCACTCATTCATTAAGCTTAGTTGAGATATGTTTTAAACATTTTCAACAAATGCGCATATAAGAAGTGCCAGAGAATTGGTGGAGAAGAGAAAGATTGTAACAGTTCAAAGGAGCAGGGGGGCCACAGAGATTTGGGGCAATTGGGAAAGGTTTCCTGAGGTAGTAGCAGTGTATGAGTTTGACCAATTTATAAAACTAGTCTAGACGATGAAAGAGGGGTAGTGTGGTCAAAGTTCATAGAAAGTAATGGCCAAAGAAACACTGGACAACCAGACTTCTCTGGGGTTATTTTATGTGACATTGTACAAGTTATTTCAACCATCTTGTCAACATATATCATCTGGAAAATAAATATACTAGGTCACATAATTTAAATTCCTTCATAATACTAAAAATAATTTATGATAGCTTACTATGTGAAAGTCACTGAACAAATCATTTTATATTGATGGATTTATTTAATCTTCACACTAATTCCATTGTGCAGACACCATAATGTAGACCTTTTCAACTTAAAGGGTGACACTAATCAGCAATTTTTATTCTTTAAAAATGCAGATGATTGGGCTCCTCACCACAGAGAGTTAAGGAACTTAGTTACCATTTGAACTAGATTCTCAGGTGATAAAACATGAATAATTTTTTGAGAAACCCTGATGTACAAACACTATTAATATTGCCATTTTATAGCCAAACTGTTACAATAGTTTGTGCAAGATCAGTCAGCTAAAATGTGATAGAACAAATTCTTACCAAGGGTTTGGCCAAGTTCTTAGCTACTGTTCTGGCACCCTTAGTTTCTATGGTGCTGTGAATCTACACAGTGGTTAAGTAGGAGATTAAGTTGGAAAGAGAAGCATAGCAGCATGGAGGTAAGATTGCATTGCAGCCTATGGTACTTTGTCCTAGGAAAATTGATGATTTTTATTTATTAAAAGTAGACACAGTAGTAGAAAATTCTATGATATTCCACTAAGAAATGCTGAAATACATGACAATAAAAGATTAATTTTATTATAAGTGTATGAAGCTATCTCAAGAATGCTTGGAGTGATTTTTCCAGTATCTGTGACAAGAATGTTAAAATTTTTGATTTCATTCATAAAAAGAAGTTTAAGAAGCTCAAATAAATTTCTTTCCTAGACTTTAAATACCTTGAGATAATATAAATGTTGTGAAAAAAGACATAGATATCTATATGCTAACATCACATTGTTGTATTTCAACTTTCTTAATATCATAGCTTCATTATTATTGCCTAAATCTGTTTCTAGGTGACACTCAAAATCCACTAGTCATTCAATCAGTGTATTGTGCTGTCTTTTAATTTTATATAATGACACAGGCAATCAAACTAGTTGTCTAAATTAAGTTGTTGGCTGAATCTTAGTACAAGTTCATCATTTCAGAGGCAGTGATTTCTTCTCTGTCTTATATTGCCTTAGTACTGTTATTAGATCACTGAGGGTGACTTCCAGGTAGGATAGCTGGCATGTGAATATTTGACTCCCCTTACTTTTTTTCTTACAATATACCTCTTAAAGTGTTTAATGACTAAGAATTCTTGTCTTGGAGATGCACAGAGGATTTAGTTGTCTAACAGGTTAGTATACTTTTAACAAGTTCATTTAGCCTATAGAATTCCAGAGAGCAAGATTTAGCTGTATTTTCTATATGCCCTCCTGTTTTTAGATAACAGTGGTCCATACTCTTGGTTGAATCCTGATTTCATGTTTCACATTTCTTGATAATAATATATACATAGATACTAACACCTAGCTATAATGAGCTATTTTTTTCACCTTTACACAAATATATTATCTCTTCAATATTAGTAATAGGAATGAAACATTTCTGGAAATTCTGAAATAGTCAGAATGCCTTTCAGCGACTCATTTCTCCTTGATAGAGAAGCAGCACTCATTTCCTTGTTTGAATTCCTGAGCAGTGACTATTAACCCAAATTTTAATTACTTGAAGCTTTCTTAAAAATATCTATACCTGGTGTCTATCTTCAGAGATTAACTTATAAATAGTTGGGGCTAATTCTTTAAACCTTCTCCAAGTGATACCAGTGTGCAGCCAGGGCTGAGGATTATATCCAGCACATGAATATATAAACTTCAAATGAAGAAATTCTGCAAAAATTGGGATTGAGAAGGGTGAAGGAATGAAAGACTGGACAAGCAAAGAGAGTGAGGCACATCTTCTGTGTTATAATAATTGTTTCTTGTCACATATTTTTCCATCAATTTTACAACACATCTTGTTGTTTAATACTCGGCATGCAAGGCTCAGGTGGTATTTTTCTGTGTTAAATTGTGTTGTTTTCTTTTGTGCTAAATACCATACATTTATTTTCATCCCAATATAATTCTCTTTACATCCAACTAAATTAATTTTCTTGACCCAATCAATTACTGTTCTGCCAGTTTATATTAATACTTATTAGTTTAACAAGAAAAGTGGTAGAAAAAATGGTATTATAGATTAAGCTAACAAACCTTCTTTCATTGTTTTAGTTACATAAACCAGTCATCTTTTAAAAAATTTTTATTTTAAATATGTGGGGTACAATTCAGGGTTAGGTATACAAATGGTCATTGTACAGGTAAAGTTTCAGTCTCACTTTGGTACCCCTCACCTGGTTTGAGATCAGGCACCCTACTGATGAAGAGCACCCCTCCCTCAGCCGTTTCCCACAACTGCCAATCCCTTTCTTGTAGTATTATGATAATTCAAACCAGTCATTTGAATATCAATGTGTTAATATTCAAATCAACTGGTACACTCATCTATAGAATCAGTATTTTAAAGATATAACTTTGCGTGGTTTTGAATCAGTCCTCCTCTCAACTCAAATCTTCCTACATTTAGTCTTTCTTTTACTTAAGTGTTTATCATTCAGAAGTGTCTGGAAGGTTCTGGCTAATCATTAGGGCTGTAGTGTTTTTTATTCACATTTTGTGACATTTTTTGATGGAGGCTTTCCATCATAACAGGGCAGTAGCATGTGCCATTTGAATGATACCTGGCCATATGTTTTTAAGATTCCTTCCCTTTGACATGGGGCTCATCACTAATGCTTTATTTTATAACTCATTTTCTTTCCCTTGGCTAGAGATTAAGGTATCTGCTTCTTATCTATTTTTATAAGAATTACTTCATGTAGCAAATCACATAACAGTCTTGAGAGAATTTAACTTTTCTTAGAGTTCTCTTTTTCTGCATTGATGATCTGCATTGATAGAAAATGTAAAAGCAGCTTTGACCTTGAGTTCTTCTTTATTAACTGGTCCTGGAGTTCCTGATCTCTTGGAAATATTTAACATGAAGGATTCACTCAATAGTAAAGTAGAAAAAAAGTTTCAGTTTTCCTCAGTACATCCCATTCCTGAGAAGTATTCTAAAAACTAAATATCTCCATGGCTCTTCAAAACAAATTGACAACTGGACGTTCTTGTGAAGTTCTTGTGAAAATATTTTCATGATTTGTAATATATAGTTTTGCTTTCCTGACCACAAATTATTACAAAAGGATCCTATACTCTACAGAAGTGTAACTTTGTAAGAACTGGGGAAGTGAAAGGCAGTGATTTGGAACATGTGCAGATTGACTAAGAGCATGGACATTGGGCTCACCTATACTTCATCATTGACCTGATGTGTGAATTTGGCACCTTTAGTGACATTAAGCATCAGTTTCCCCAGCAGTTAAAAAATAAAAAAGATACTCATTATACTTATTATATATAGTTGTTACTAGGTTTATATAAGATGATCTAAAAAGCAGCTGGATCCTACTGAGAATTTATTACATGTTAGTTATCTTTATTATTCATATCTCTTAAGGAACAATAGGCACACTCCTTTGAATATCTAATAATCCAACCAATCTAATTTTTCCTCGGGGAGTGTATGTAGATGAAGAAGAAGGAAAGACCAGTATGAAATTGATGCACAAATGTAAACTAGACCAGGAGATCAGAGCTACCACAGCAGTGAGTGCAGCCTCATTCTCCTGAGTATATGACCATTGAAATTGTATTGCCTGCTCTTGCACTGCAGTACATTCTCATGGTTGAAGGCATTTGTGTGTATTAAGACATTTTCTTTAGTTATACCTGAGTATTGTATAATATTTTGGCTTACAGAATGATGTCACTTTCAGGAGAACTTTTCATTTGTATTTGGTATACAGGAACACAACTGGCTACTTCATGTTGTTTATATATATGCATCATACTTTTGTGTGTAATTCTGTTTTTTCAATATATTTTGTGAATGTTTATGTCAAATTAACATATTACCTATGGATATTAATAGTTTTTTTTTCCAATCTGTACATTATATTTTTTATTGCACCGGCTGGGAGATTCAATTCAATGTTGAAGAGGAGTGAGCACAGAAATCCCTCTTGCACCCTTGAATTTTACGGAGTTTTCCTACTGTGTTACTGCTAATTTCAATTTCCATATTTCTTTTATAGACTCCATGAACACATCAAGTAGTTTGCCTTCTATTCTTAGTTTGTGTAGTGCTATAATCAAGAATCAGTAATCAATACTGAATTTGAACAAATGATTTTTCAGTGTTTAGGGTTGTCTTATTCTCCATTAAGTTCTCAGTATCATAAAAGCATGCATGTTTTTCAGTACTTTAATATGCCACTTCTGTGTCTTTCAACTTGCATAGTTTCTGATGAGAAGTGTATTGGCATTTTTGTCTTTGTTCTAAAGGTAAATAATCATTGCATCTCAGAAATGAATCCATCTTACATAATAATATTATTCTTTTAAACATATTTCTGCACTCAGTGTGCTGTATATTTCATTAGAAACTTGCTTCCATGTTCTGTATGTGTGGATTTAATTTTTCTGTTTTCTATTTTCCTTGTTTAATTTTTTATAAAAGTTATTGCATCCTTATTGGTCACAAATGATCTGAATTTCCCTAATGACTAAAATGGTCAAATATCGTTCTTTTTGTGTGCTTATATTGTACCCATATTTCTTCTTTAGTAAAATATCTATGTAAATCTTTGCCCCTCTTTATTGACTTTTTCATTATTGATAATATATTTATATGTATGAAGTCCAATTCATTCACAAATATTGATTTTACAAATATTTTTTCTTCTGTGGTTTATTATTTATAACATGTCTTTTAAGAAACTGAGTTAGTTATTATGAAAATTAGTTTGATGAAAACTTAGTTTTGACGAAAGTCAAAGTATCTTTTTAAAAAAATATCCTGTGTCTGAGTAATGAATAATGTACACCTTTTAGATTATGCTCTTCCATGGAACTATGGTGAAGGAAATCCCTAGACAGTATATGGTGTTGCACTGTTCTGATTATATGAGACCAAGCATAATGCTTTTCCAGTTTTATTTAATATTTGTCAGTTTTTAAAAAGTAAATCATGTTTGAGTGGCATCAATCAATGCCACACAGAGCCCTTTATGGAAAATCTTCGTAAGTATATTCTGTATAAATAGTATTTTCAATCATGGTGTCTGGACATTAGTGAATTTTCAATAAAAAGGAGTTGACTAATGATAAAAAAAAAATATCCTGCCTAGCTTAGTCTTATCTAGGTTTCTCATCTCTTTTTTGAAAGCCCTTTATAGCCTTAGGTTTTACGGTTATGTCTGTAATTTTTTTTTAACATGGATCAAAATAAGGATCAAGATAATTTCTGCATAAAACGTCTAATTTTGCTTTTTTTCTTTTTCTTTCTTTTTTTTTGAGTTGGAGTCTCACTCTGTCGCCCAGACAGGAATGCAGTGGCCGCTCCCGGCCACCACAGCCTTGACCTGCTGGGCTCCAATGATCCTTCCACCTCAACCTTCCAAGTAGCTGGAATTACAGGCATGCACTTCCACGCCCGGCTGATTTTTTGCTTTATTGTAAAGATGAGGTCTCACTGCCCAGGCGGGTCTTGAACCCGCGGACTCAGGCAATCCACTCATCTCAGCCTCCCATAGGCGCGGGATTACAGGTTGAGCCACC
>NW_007258565.1:0-959 GCF_000164805.1 Carlito syrichta
AAAAACCTCAACCTGAATCCGCATTGTATAATGTAAGAAGGGTACGTTACACTGCAGAAAACACAGAGATGGGTCCTACTCCTCTGCCCTCTGCTGTTTCAGTGCCTACTTGTGAAAACAATTAATAACCTTTATTTTTTAGAGCGGTTTTATCTTTACAAAACATTGAGCAGAAGGTAGGGTTCCATACAGCCCTTCCCCTCATTTCCACTGTTATTAATATCTGGCATGGTAGTGATATGTTAGTTACAATTGATGAGCCAATATTGATACCGGATTTTTTTTTTTTTTTGTCAAGGGTCTCACTCTGTCGCCTGTGCTGGAGTACAGTGGCACGATCACTGCCGCCACAGCCTCAGCCTCCTGGGCTTAGGCCATCCTTTTGCCTCAGCTTCCCGAGTAGCTAGGACTAAAGGTGCACCCTACTATGCCTGGATAAAGTATTTGTTTGTTTGTTTTGTTTTTGTAGAGAGGAGGTATCACACTCCTGGGCTCAAGCAATCCTCATTCCCTGGCCTCCCAAAGTCCTGAGATTACAGGTGTGAGTCACCACAGTCACCCACCCACTGGAGAACACACAAGCATTTATAGCAAGGGCTGCTGCTCCACTGAGAAGTGGGAGTGGGATTGGAAGAGGAGAGAAGCACTGATGCTATTTGCAGATCCACTCCACTGAAGGTTCGCATTTCTTTTCCCATTTCAGCCAGAATTAAAACATTCAGGTTTCAGGATCACAGCTTAAATGCTGGCTTTTCTTTTTTTTCTTCTTCTTCTTTCTTTCTTTTTTGAGTCAGGGTCTTACTCTGTTGCCCAGGCTGGAGTGCAGTGGCATGATCACAGCTCATCACAGCCTCAACCTCCTTCACTCAGGCAATCATCCTACCTCAGCTCCTGAGTAGCATTCACCACCATGTCTGGTTAAGTTTTTACTTTTTGTGGTGATGGCTGGTAGAGGGGGG